>NC_057809.1:434327626-434406773 GCF_018294505.1 Triticum aestivum
AGGCAAGCCCCCCCCCCCCCTTGATCACCAGATATCACCTATTCTTCTCTATTGCTTGCATTAGAGTAGTGTAGCATGTTACTGCTTTCCGTTAATCCTATTCTGTTGCATAGCCTGTCATTGTTGCTACAACTATTGATACCTTACCTGCAATCCTACATGCTTAGTATAGGTTGCTAGTACTTCATCAATGGCCCTACATTCTAGTCCGTCTGCCATGCTATACTATCAGGCCGTGATCACTCGGGAGGTGATCATGGGTATATACATACATATATACATACTATATAGGTGGTGACTAAAGTCGGGACCCGCGAGTGATTCCGTTGTTGGGGGCTGAAGGGGCAGGTGGTTCCACCTAGGTAGTGGTGGGCCTAGGTTCCCGAGGGCCCCGGACTGTTACTTTAGGCGGAGCAACAGGGCAGGCGGAGACCACCTAGGTGAGAGGTGGGCCTGGCCCTGGTCGGTGTTCCCGGTTACTTCAAAATAACACGCTTAACGAGATCGGGGTATTTGATCTGAGTCTGGCTACTGGCCTATATGCACTAACCAACTACGCGGGAACAGTTATGGGCACTCGACGTCGTGGTATCAGCCGAAGTCTTTGTGACGTCAGCGACTAAGCGACGCGCGCCAGGTTGGACCACGTAACGCAACTTCCTTTGTAATGGAGGTTGCTAGGTCTGCTCTTCGGTCGCCCTCGCAACGTGCAGTTGTGCAATGGGTGATGGGCCCAGACCCCTGCGTCATAGGATTTAGAACGGCGTGCTAACCTCTCTATTGTGCCTAGGTAGGGCTGCGACGTATTGATCTTCCGAGGCCGGGCATGACCCGGGAAAGTGTGTCCGGACAAAGGGGATCGAGCGTGTTGGGAAATGTGGTGCACCCCTGCAGGGAAGTTAATCTATTCGAATAGCCATGATCTTGGGTAACAGGATGACTTGGTGTTGTACCTTGACCTTATGACAACTAGAACCGGATACTTAATAAAACACACCCTTCCAAGTGCCAGATACAACCCGGTGATCGCTCTCTCACAGGGCGACGAGGAGAGGATCGCCGGGTAGGGTTATGCTATGCGATGTTACTTGGTGAACTTACCATGTACTCTCTTCTTCCGCTGCAAGATGGAGGTTACCAGAAGCGTAGTCTTTGACAGGACTAGCTACCCCCCCCCTCTTATTCCGGCATTCTGTAGTTCAGTCCACATATGTTACCCCTTTTCCATTTGATACCAATGCATACATATGTAGTGTAGCTCCTTGCTTGCGAGTACTTTGGATGAGTACTCATGGTTGCTTTGCTCCCCCTTTCCCCCTTCTTATACCCGATTGCCGCGACCAGACGTTGGAGTCCAGGAGCCAGACGCCACCGTCGACGACGACTCCTACTACCCTGGAGGTGCCTGCTACTACGTGCAGGCCGCTGACGACGACCATGAGTAGTTTAGGAGGATCCCAGGCAGGAGGCTCACGCCTCTTCGATCTGTATCCCAGTTTGTGTTAGCCTTCTTAAGGCAAACTTGTTTAACTTATGTTTGTACTCATATATTGTTGCTTTCGCTGACTCGTCTATGATCGAGCTCTTGTATTCGAGCCCTCGAGGCCCCTGGCTTGTAATATGATGCTTGTATGACTTATTTTATTTGTAGAGTTGTGTTGTGATATCTTCCCATGAGTCCCCGATCTTGGTCGTACACATTTGCGTGCATGATTAGTACGGTCAAATCGGGGGCATCACAGTGATTATAAATATGCTCTACGGGTATCTGCAAAGGTGTTTGTTGGGTTGGCATAGATCAAGATTAGGATTTGTCACTCCGAGTATCGGAGAGGTATCTCTGGGCCCTCTCGATAATGCACATCATAATAAGCCTTGCAAGCAATGTGACTAATGAGTTAGTTGTGGGATGATGTATTACGAAACAAGTAAAGAGACTTGCCAGTAACGAGATTGAACTAGGTATGAATATACCGATGATCGAATCTCAGGCAAGTAACATACCGATGACAAAGGGAATAACGTATGTTGTCATTACGGTATGACCGATAAAGATCTTCATAGAATATGTGGGAACCAATATGAGCATACAGGTTTTGTTATTGGTTATTGACTGGAGAGGTGTCTCGGTCATGTCTACATAGTTCTCGAACCCGTAGGGTCCGCACGCTTAAAGTTCGATGACAATTTTGTATTATATGAGTTATGTGATTTGGTGACCGAATGTTGTTCGGAGTCCCGGATGAGATCACGGACATGACGAGGAGTCTTGAAATGGTCGAGAGGTAAAGATTGATATATAGTATGATGGTATTCGGACACCAGAAGTGTTCCGGGGGTACCGGGTACATATCGAGTCACTCGAAGGGGTTCCGGGCACCCCCCGGCAACTATATGGGCCTAATGGGCCAAGGGGGGAAACGCAGCAGCCAGCATTGGCTGCTGCGCCCCCCATATAGGCCGAACCTGGAGGGGAAGGAAAGATGGGAAGAGAGAAGGAAGGGGAGGGATTCTGCCTCCCCCTTCCTTCCCTCCTCCCTCCTCCTTCCTCCCCCTCCGGAAGTTATGGTAGGGGGGGGGCAAATTGCACTAGGGCCCCAAGTAGCATTACTCCTGCTTGGGCGCCCACTTGGCTGCTCCCTCTCCCTCCCACCTATATATATGAGGGGAAGGCGCCTAGAAGACACACCAATAATTGTTAGCCGTGTGCGGCGCCCCCCTCCACAGTTTACGACTCCGGTCATATTCACGTAGTGCTTAGGCGAAGCCCTGCGCGGATCACTTCACCATCACTGTCACCACGCCGTCGTGCTGACAAAACTCTCCCTCGACACTTTGCTGGATGAAGAGTTCAAGGGACGTCATCGAGCTGAATGTGTGCAGAACTCGGAGGTGTCGTATGTTTGGTCCTTGATCAGTTGGAACGAGAAGAAGTTCGACGACATCAACTGTGTTGTCAAACACTTCAGCTTTTGGTTTACGAGGGTACATGGACACACTCTCCCCCTCTCGTTGATATGTATCTCCTAGATAGATCTTGCATGAGCATAGGAATTTTTTTGAAATTGCATGCTACATTTCCCAACAGTGGCATCAGAGCCAGGTCTATCCGTAGATGATATGCACGAGTAGAACACAAAGTGTTGTGGGCGGTGATCATCATACTGCTTACCATCAATGTCTTATTTTGATTGGGTGGCATTGTTGGATGAAGCGGCCCGGACCAACCTTACACGACCATGTTCATGAGACCGGTTCCACCGACAGACATGCAATTAGTTTTGCATAAAGGTGGCTGGTGGGTGTCTGTTTCTCCAACTTTAGTTGAATCAAATTTTACTGCGGTCGGTCCTTGTTGAAGGTTAAAACAAAAAACTTGATAAATCACCATTGTGGTTTTGATGCGTAGGTAAGAACGGTTCTTGCTAGAAGCCCGTGGCAGCCACGTAAAACTTGCAACAACAAAGTATAGGACGTATAACTTGTTTTTGCAGGGCATGTTGTGATGTGATATGGTCAAGACATGATGTGATATACGTTACTGTATGAGGTGATCATATTTTGTAAAAGTCACTGGCAACCGGCAGGAGCCTTATGGTTGTCTCTTTATTGTATGAAATACAAACGCCATGTAATTGCTTTACTTTATCACTATGCATTAGCGATAGTTTTAGAAGCAATAGTTGGCGAGACGACCATGGCGCTACAATGGAGATCAAGGTGTCAAGCTGGTGACGATGAAGATCATAACGGTGCTTTGGAGATGGAGATCAAAGGCACAAGATGATGATGGCCATATCATGTCACATATTTTGATTGCATGTGATGTTTATCTTTTATGCATCTTATTTTCCTTAGTACGGCGGTAGCATTATAAGATGATCCCTCACTAAAATTTCAAGGTATAAGTGTTCTCCCTGAGTATGCACCGTTGCGACAGTTCATCGTGCTGAGACACCATGTGATGAACGGGTGTGATAGGCTCTACGTTCACATACAACGGGTGCAAGACAGTTTTGCACATGTGGAATACTCGGGTTAAACTTGACGAGCCTAGCATGTATAGACATGGCCTCGGAACACTGGAGACCGAAAGTTCGAACGTGAATCATATAGTAGATATGATCAACGTAGAGATGTTCACCATTGAAGACTACTCCATCTCACGTGATGATCGTACATGGTTTAGTTGATTTGGATCACGTAATCATTTAGATGACTCAAGGGATGTCTATCTAAGTGGGAGTTCTTAAGTAATATGATTAATTGAACTTAATTTATCATGAACTTAGTCGTGATAGTTTTTGCATATCTATGTTGTAGATTAATGGCCCGTGCTACTGTTCCCTTGAATTTTAATGCGTTCATAGAGAAAGCTAAGTGGAAAGATGATCGTAGCAACTACACGGACTGGGTCCATAACTTGAGGATCATCCTCATTGCTGCACAGAAGAATTATGTCCTTGATGCACTGTTAGGTGAAAGGCCTGCTGCAGGAGCAGATGCTGATGTTATGAACGCCTGGTAAGCTCGATCTGATGACTACTCGATAGTTCAGTGTGCCATGCTTTATGGCTTAGAATCAGGACTTCAAAGAAGTTTTGAACGTCATGGACCATATGAGATGTTACAGGAGTTTAAGTTAATATTTCAAGCAAATGCCCAAGTTGAGAGATATGAAGTCTCCAACAAGTTCTATAGCTGCAAGATGGAGGAGAACAGTTATGTCAATGAACACATACTCAAAATGTCTGGGTATCATAATCACTAGACTCAGCTGGGAGTTAATCTTCCAGATGATAGTGTTATTGACAGAGTTCTTCAATCACTCCCACCAAGCTACAAAGGCTTCATGATGAACTATAATATGCAAGGGATGGATAAGACAATTCCCGGGCTCTTTGCTATGCTCAAAGCCGCGGAGGTAGAAATCAAGAAGGAGCATAAAGTGCTGATGGTTAACAAGACCACTAGTTTCAAGAAAAAGGGCAAGGGGAAGAAGGGGAACTTCAAGAAGAATGGCAAGCAAGTTGCCACTCTTGGGAAAAAAGCCCAAGTCTGGACCTAAGCCTGAAACTGAGTGCTTCTACTACAAAGGGACTGGTCACTGGAAGCGGAACTACCCCAAGTATTTGGCGGATAAGAAGGATGGCAAAGTGAACAAAGGTATATGCGATATACATGTTATTGATGTGTACCTTATTAATGCTCATAGTAGCGCCTGGGTATTTGATACTGGTTCAGTTGCTCATATTTGAAACTCAAAATAGGGGCTACAAATTAAACAAATATTAGCTAAGGATGAGGTGACGATGCGGGTCGGGAATGGTTCCAAGGTCGATGTGATCGCCGTCAGCACACTACCTCTACATCTACCTTCGGGGTTAATTTTAGACCTGAATAATTGTTATTTGGTGCCAGCATTGAGCATGAACATTATATCTGGATCTTGTTTGACGCGAGATGGTTATTCATTTAAATCAGAGAATAATGGTTGTTCTATTTATATGAGTAATATCTTTTATGGCCATGCACCCTTGAAGAGTGGTCTATTTTTATTGAATCTCGATTTTGGTGATACACATATTCATAATATTGATGCTGAAAGGATCGAGATGGGCCTAGAGGGGGGTGAATAGGTACAGCTACAAATTTTAATTATTACTTAGCAATTTTAGGCAATAATGCAAAATATGAAAGTGAGCCTAACAATTGCAAGTATGATGCTAAGAGCCAAGCAAGGTTGCTACCTCTTGAGCATGCGTTGGTTTTCCCTTGAAGAGGAAAGGGTGATGCAGCAAATCAGCGTAAGTATTTCCCTTGGTTTTTGAGAACCAAGGTATCAATCTAGTAGGAGACCACGCGCGAGCCAGCTCGTACCTACACAAACAAATAACAACCTCGCAACCAACACGATAAAGGGGTTGTCAATCCCTTCATAGTCACTTACGAGAGTGACATCTGATAGAGATAATAATAATAAGATAAATATTTTTGGTATTTTTATGGTAAAGATTGAAAGTAAAGATTGCGAAATGAATAGTGATAGAAATAGCTAGTTAACGGGAGATTAATATGATGGAAGATAGACCCGGGGGCCATAGGTTTCACTAGTGGCTTCCCTCAAGATAGCATAAGTATTACAGTGGGTGAACAAATTACTGTTGAGCAATTAGAAAAGTGAATAATTATTAGAATATCTAGGCATGATCATGTATATAGGCATCACGTCCGTGACAAGTAGACCGACTCCTGCCTGCATCTACTACTATTACTCCACACATCGACCGCTATCCAGCATGCATCTAGAGTATTAAGTTCATAAGAACGGAGTAATGCTTTAAGCAAGATGACATGATGTAGAGGGATAAACTCATGCAATATGATATAAACCCCATCTTTTTATCCTTCATGGCAACAATACAATATGTGTCGTTTCCCCTACTGTCACTGGGATCGAGCACCGCAAGATTGAACCCAAAGCTAAGCACTTCTCCCATTGCAAGAAAGATCAATCTAGTAGGCCAAACCAAACTGATAATTCGAAGAGACTTGCAAAGATAACCAATCATACATAAAAGAATTCAGAGAAGATTCAAATATTGTTCATAGGTAATCTTGATCATAAACCCACAATTCATCGGATCTCGACAAACACACCGCAAAAGAAGATTACATCGAATAGATCTCCAAGATAATCGAGGAGAACTTTTGTATTGGGATCCAAAGAGAGAGAAGAAGCCATCTAGCTAACAACTATGGACCCAAAGGCCTGAGGTAAACTACTCACACATCATCGGAGAGGCTATGGTGTTGATGTAGAAGCCCTCCGTGATCAATGCCCCCTCCGACGGAGCGCCGGAAAAGGCCCCAAGATGGGATCTCACGGGTACAGAAGGTTGCGGCGGTGAATTAGGTTTTCGTGGTGCTCCTCGATGGTTTCAGGGTACGTAGGTATATATAGGAGGAAGAAGTAGGTCGGTGGAGCCACAAGGGGCCCACGAGGGTGGAGGGCGCACCCAGGGGGTAGGCACGCCCCCCTGCCTCGTGCCCGCCTATTTGGTTGCTTGACGTCCACTCCAAGTCCTCTGGATCACGTTTGTTCCAAAAATCACGCTCCCAAAGGTTTCATTCCGTTTGGACTCAGTTTGATATTCCTTTTCTGCGAAACACTGAAATAGGCAAAAAACAGCAATTTGGACTGGGCCTTGGGTTAATAGGTTAGTCCCAAAAATAATATAAAAGTGTATAATAAAGCCCATTAAACATCCAAAATAGAATATATAATATCATGGAGCAATCAAAAATTATAGATATGTTGGAGATGTATCAAGCATCCCCAAGCTTAATTCTTGCTCGTCCTCGAGTAGGTAAATAATAAAAACAGAATAATTCATGTGCAATGCTTCCTAACATATTTCTCAATGTAATTTCTTTATTGTGGCATGAATATTCAGATCCGAAAGATTCAAGATAAAAGTTTAATATTGACATAAAAATAATAATACTTCAAGCATACTAACTAAGCAATCATGTCTTCTCAAAATAACATGGCCAAAGAAAGTTCATCCCTACAAAATCATATAGTTTGGTCATGCTCCATTTTCGTCACACAAGAATGCTCTCATCAGCCACAACCCCGATGACAAGCCAAGAAATTGTGTCATACTTTAGTAATCTCAAACTTTATTCAACTTTCACGCAATACATGAGCGTGAGCCATGGATATAGCACTTTGGGTGGAATAGAATATAATGAAAGGGGGTTATGTGGAGAAGACAAAAAGGAGAAAGTCTCACATTGACGCAGCTAATCAATGGGCTAGGGAGATGCCCATCAATTGATGTCAATGGAAGGAGTAGGGATTGCCATGCAACGGATGCACTAGAGCTATAAATGTATGAAAGCTCAACAAAAGAAACTAAGTGGGTGTGCATCCAACTTGCTTACCCACGAAGACCTAGGGCACTTGAGGAGGCCCATTGTTGGAATATACAAGCCAAGTTCTATAATGAAAAATTCCCACTAGTATATGAAAGTGACAAAACAAGAGACTCTCTATCATAAAGATCATGGTGCTACTTTGAAGCACAAGTGTGGAAAAAAGGATAGTAGCATTGCCCCTTTTTATTTTATTTTCTTTTTTGGGCCTTCCTTTTTTGGCCTTTCTCTTCTTTTTTATGGGAGAATGCTCTATTAATGATGATCATCACACTTCTATTTATTTACAACTCAATGATTACAACTCGATACTAGAACAACATATGACTCTATATGAATGCCTCCGGCGGTGTACCGGGAAATGACTCATGAGTGACATGTATGAAAGAATTATGAATGCTGGCTTTGCCACAAATACAATGTCAACTACCTGATCATACAAGGCAATATGACAATGATGATGCGTGTCATAATAAACAGAATGGTGGAAAGTGGCATGGCAATATATCTCGGAATGGCTATGGAAATGCCATAATAGGTAGGTATGGTGGCTGTTTTGAGGAAGATATAAGGAGGTTTATGTGTGATAGAGCGTATCGTATCACGGGGTTTGGATGCACTGGCGAAGTTTGCACCAACTCTCAAGGTGAGAAAGGGCAATGCACGGTACCGAAGAGGCTAGCAATGATGGAAGGGTGAGAGTGTGTATAATCCATGGACTCAATATTAGTCATAAAGAACTCACATACTTATTGCAAAAATCTACAAGTCGTCAAAAACCAAGTACTACGCGCATGCTCCTAGGGGATAGATTGGTAGGAAAAGACCATCGCTCGTCCCCGACCGCCACTCATAAGGAAGACAATCAAATAACACCTCATGTTTCAAATTTGTTACACAACATTTACCATACGTGCATGCTACAGGACTTGCAAACTTCAACACAAGTATTTCTCAAATTCACAACTACTCAAGTAGCACAACTTTAATATCACTATCTCCATATCTCAAAACAATCATCAAGTATCAAACTTCTCTTAGTATTCAATGCACTTATATGAAAGTTTTTTATTATAGAAAAAGCAAATTACCATGCTGTTCTAAAGGACTCTCAAAATAATATGATTGAAGCATGAGAGATCAATTATTTCTATAAAATAAAACCACCACTATGCTCTAAAAGATATAAGTGAAGCACTAGAGCAAAAACTATATAGCTCAAAAGATATAAGTGAAGCACATAGAGTATTCTAATAAATTCCAATTCATGTGTGTCTCTCTCAAAAGGTGTGTACAGAAAGGATGATTGTGGTAATATAAAAAGCAAAGACTCAAATCATACAAGATGCTCCAAGCAAAACACATATCATGTGGTGAATACAAATATAGCTCCAAGTAAAGTTACCGATGAACGAAGACAAAAGAGGGGATGCCTTCCGGGGCATCCCCAAGCTTAGGATTTTTGCTGTCCTTGGATTTTACCCTGGGGTGCCTTGTGCATCCCCAAGCTTAGGCTCTTGCCAATACTTGTTCCATAATCCATCAAATCTTTACCCAAAACTTGAAAACTTCACAACACAAAACTCAAATAGAAAATCTCATGAGCTCCGTTAGTAAAAGAAAACAAACTACCACTTCAAGGTACTGTAATGAACTCATTGTTTATTTATATTGGTGTTAAACCTACTGTATTCCAACTTCTATATGGTTTATAAACTCCATTGCTAGCCATAGATTCATCAAAATAAGCAAACAACACACGAAAAACAGAATCTGTCAAAAACAGAACAGTCTGTAGTAATATGTAGGTTTATACTACTTATGGAACCCCAAATATTCTAAAATAAATTGATGTACGTGAGTAATTTATCTATTAATCATATGCAAAAAGAATTAACTAAATAGAACTCTCCATTAAAAAATGGCAGCAAAACTCGTGAGTGCTAAAGTTTTTGTTTTTTACAGCAAGATCGCAAAGACTTTCCCCAAGTCTTCCCAATGGTTCTACTTGTCACAAACACTAATTAAAAGAATAAAACCACATTTAAAAAGAGTCTAGATGAATTATTTATTGAATAATAGAAAGGATAAATATTGGGTTTTCTCCCAACAAGCGCTTTTCTTTAAAGCCTTTTAGCTAGGCATAAGATTTCAACGATGTTCTCATGAAAGACAAGAATTGAAGCACAAAGAGAACATCATAAAGCACATGATAATCACATCTAAGTCTAACATACTTCCTATGCATAGGCATCTTATAGTCAAACTAATTATCAAGGCAAGCAAAAACTAGCATATGCAAGGAAGCGGAAAGAAACAATAGCAATCTCAACATAACGAGAGGTAATTTATTAACATGAAAAATTTCTACAACCATATTTTCCTCTCTCATAATAATTACATGTGGGATCATAAGAAAATTCAACAAAATATCTATCACATAATGTCGGTGTACTAGAGTAGGGGTACCCTAGTATCCCGAACTTGTGCACGGGCAGTCGCAGCATCCCGCGGCAAGGCTTGCCGGGTGACCGCCAAGGTCCTCCGTGGTTCCTTCGGAGCCGTTCAAGAACAAAGTATCCAAGTCAAGACCCCGGCAAGAGGAGCTTGCCGGGAAGGCCAACTAAGGCACCTCAAGACCCCGGCAAGAGGAGCTTGCCGGGAAGGCTACCCAAGGCATCTCAAGGAACTTGCCGCGGTGAGCGACAAGCTCCCGGACGTGACAAGACAACGACCGCAGCAAGGCACTTGCCGCGGCAAGCACCACTCCATGCCTGCGCTCCAGCACATCCACCAACGTGTCGCTCTGGGACCCTTCCCAGCGTACGTGGCGGGAGGCTGTGCAGCCAGCGGTAAGCGGTGGCAAGCGGCGCTGACAAGATTGCCGCCGTGGCGAGCAGTGGCGTCCCTGACGGTCCCTTTTACACTGTTTAGGTGACGCAGACGGGCATTTAAGGCCCTTGTCCCCTGCCGTCAGGGTTAGGTATGATACACTATAGCAGGTAGCTGTACCAACCGCAGCACCTTTCCCTTTTTGCCCTTGTCTACGTTGCCACCTGTCGGTGACCCCTTGAGCATATAAAAGGAGGCCCATGCGCAACGTAGAAAGGGGTTAGCAGGTTCGAACACTCACGCTCGGTCTCTCTAGCTGCTGGTGTGTACTGTAGCACTCCGCGCTCCCGAGCAAGAAATCAATACAAACCACAAAGCATGAGTAGGGTTTTACGCATCCGTGCGGCCCGAACCTGGGTAAACTGCTCGCGTGCTTCGCCTCGATCCGCTCTTTGCACGACCTCCGCCCCCGCCAAACCGAAAGGGACTCGGCCCGCCGGTCCCATAGGTGTTCGTGGATCAGTCCCCCGACATCTTTGGCGCACCAGGTAGGGGGCGTCGAAGTTGTGTGAACCAGATCCGGCGTTCACGCGAGCTAGATCTTCATCATCTTCATCAACATGCCGCCGAAGAAGAAGGCTTCGGAGGCGGCTGCTCCGTCCGCCCCGCTACCACCGGAGCAAACGGCTGATGGGGCGGACGCCGGCGGAAGAACGGGCATCGACGAGGGGGCTCACGGTGCTGCCAGGTCCAAAGACAAGGCTGCGCTGCCCATCGGCGGCGTAGCCGGCTCCCACAACGACCGGGCGCACTCCAAGACCTCGGCGTCCGTACATGCACCGCGCCCACCTCATGAGGCGCGGGACCGGCAGCATCACGGTGCTCATAGTACCATGCGTTCGCTGGACCACGATCGAGCTGGTGGGTCTCGGAGTGCTCCAGACCAGCATGCACACCAACATGCTGGCACGAGCAAGGCGCGGTCGCATGGACGGGATACTGCTCCTTCTAACATAGTTAGAAGTCCGAGCATATCCCGCTCCTCGCACCGTTCGCCGCCACTGCCCGCCACTGCAGCAGAAGCTTTGGCGCGAGCTCAACTGCTCCTTGACTACCCTCCAACAGCAGACAAGATCGATGACTGGAGGGCCACCATCCAGAGTCTCATCGGCTTCGCCAACGGCGACACTCAGCGGCAGCCGAGCACGTCGCAGCCGCCACAAGTCAGCCAGGCACGAGCCGGTGGCGACAAGACCGGTGGGGGTGCAACCTCTGTGCACTCTCCACCCCGAAGGCCAAGATCGCCGACTCGTCGGATCCACCTCGACAGCGACTCCACCGCGTCGTCAGATCCGCGAGCTCGCCGCGATCGGCGCCAAGTTCTTCACGAACGACAGCAAGAAGACACTCGTACTCGCATCGAGCGCCGAAGAGAAGCGCGACGTCAATCAGACCAGCGCGCTGGGCCCTCTGTTGACATGCATGTGCCAGGGGAACCAGGCGACTTGCCGTCCGCGGTAGGTTGCCCTGCGTTCACTCGTGAGCTGTGGCAAGTCCAGTGGCCCAGCATGAAGAATTTCAAACCAAACGTACCGGAGAAGTACGACGGCAAGTCGCATCCGTCGGAGTTCCTCAGCATCTACACCATCGTGGTGCAGGCTGCCGGGGGGCGGGACGACAAGATCCTTGCCAACTACTTCCCGCTGGTGCTCAAGCCCAACGTCAGGTCCTGGCTCATGCACTTGCCGGATAACTCCATATCCTCCTGGGCCGACCTGTGCCATCAGTTTGTCGGCGCCTTTACAGGCGGCCACAAACCTCATGGCCAAGAGAGTGACCTTCATCTGCTCGCCCAGAAGGAAGGAGAACCCCTGCGCAAGTATATACAGAGATTCAGCCATGTACAACACAACATCCCAGATGTCCACCCTGCCGCGGTCATCAGCGCGTTCCATCAGAACGTGCGTAACCGCAGGATGCGGGAGGAGATGGCGATGTGCAAGATCAGAGACGTCAGTGAGCTGTATGCCCTGGCCGACAAGTGTGCACGTGCTGAAGAAGGGAGGAAACTCCCCGGAGAGAATATAGGAGCAGGAGGATCTGACAGTGAGGATGCTGCCCTGGCAAAGAAAAACCGGCGGCGGAACAGGAAGAAGAAAGGCAAAGATGTGCTAGTCGTTGAGCAGTCCGGCAAAGAAGGTGGCGCCCAGAAAGCCAAAGTTGGTAGCTCCGGCAAGGAGATTGCCGCATGCACCAACTGCCAGGCTGTGGCGGTCGCCGACAAGCAGGACGGCACCGACAAGCAGTACTGCAAGATTCACCGCACCAAGGGCCATGACCTCCAGAGCTGCAAGAAGGTCGAGCAGCTTGTCCAGCAACAAAAGGCTGAGTACGAGCGACGAGACAAGGAGAGGGCCGAAGGAGGCGCTGGAGAATCTGGCAAGAAGCGCGCCGGCCGGGGAGGACGCCGTGGCAAGGCCAAGCAGCGGCAAGGAGACAGACCTCCCCGCGGCCGCGACAAGGATGAAGACGACGACGACGACGAAGACATGGACGATGTTGAGACCAGCGAGCAGGAGTTCCAGAAAGCCACAGAGGTCTTGTGCGTTGACGGCGGTGCTTCCCTGCATACTTCGCACTGCCAACTCAAGCAGTGGGTGCGGGAAGTCAATGCAGCAGAACCACCTGTCGAGTCACGCAAGCTTCTGAAATGGTCCAGCACGCCTATCATCTTTGATATTGAGGACCACCCTGACCGCACAACTGCGGTCGGGTGCTTGCCGATGTTGGTTTCACCAACTATCCGCAACCTCAAGGTCACTAAGATGTTAGTTGACGGCGGGGCCGGCTTGAACCTGATCTCCTCCACTGTACTCCAGAAACTCCAGATCCCTGACAGCGAGCTTGAAGAGACCGGCACATTCCAAGGAATTAACCCGGGAAGGAGCAAGCCGAAGGGGAAGGTCACGTTGCCAGTAACATTTGGCAGCGAGCTGAACTTCAGGACTGAGAGGGTCACTTTTGACATTGCCGATATTCCATTGCCTTACAATGGGATACTTGGCCGTCCAGCACTCGCCAAGTTCATGGCAGCCTCTCACTACGCATACAACATGCTGAAGATGCCAGGCCTGATAAGCGTCATCTCTGTCCCCAGCGACAAGAAGGATGCTCTTATCTGCGCCGACAAGATCTACCGGGAAGCGGCAGCCGCAACAGACCGCAAGTCACTTGCCGCTGAAGCTCCCGGGGGGAAGAAGAATACCAAGTCCGGCAAGAGTTCTGATGCCCACTCTGGCAAGCGCACCTCTTCGGAGTGCTGCGCTGCCGTCGAGGACGCACCATCGAGCTCCACCGGCAAGTGTAAGAAGACAATGGCAGCTCCGCCAGAGACGAAGAAGGTGTCCGCCAAGGAGGACGGCACTGGTGGTACCTTCACCATCAGTGCCACTCTCGACCCTAAATAGGAAAGCGTGCTCGTTGCTTTCCTGCGGGCGAATGTCAATGTGTTTGCATGGCAACCGTCTGACATCCCCAGTGTTCCCAGGAAAGTAATTGAGCACCACCTTGCCGTTTGTCCTCATGCGCGGCCCGTCAAGCAGAAGGTCAGGAAGCAAGTAGTGGAGTGCCAAGAATTCATTGCAGAAGAGATCAAGAAATTGGAAGCAGCAGGCCTTGTCAGAGGAGTGCTCCATCCTACGTGGTTGGCCAATCCCGTAGTCGTGCGCAAGGCGAATGGGAAATGGAGACTTTGTATCGATTTTACCGATGTTAACAAAGCTTGTCCCAAAGACCCATTTCCTTTGCCACGTATTGACCAGATTGTTGACTCCACAGCCGGATGTGATTTACTTTCATTTCTTGACGCATACTCAGGATATCATCAGATCTTCATGGCAGAAGAGGATGAGGAGAAGACCGCATTTATTACTCCATGTGGCACGTACTGTTTCGTACGGATGCCTTTTGGTTTAAAAAATGCTGGTTCAACATTTGCAAGAGTAGTCCTTGTCGATCTTGAGCCACAAATACACAGGAATGTGGAATCCTATATGGATGATATAGTGGTCAAGAGCAAAGACAAAGCAACTCTGATCCAAGATCTAGACGAGACCTTTGCAAATCTGCACAAGATCAGCCTCAAGCTCAACCCCGAGAAGTGCGTGTTTGGAGTCCCCTCCGGCAGGCTTCTCGGGTTCTTCGTGTCTCAGCGGGGAATTGAAGCCAATCCCGACAAGATTAAGGCCATTGAGCGGATTGAAGCACCAAAGCGCGTCAAGGATGTACAAAGACTTGCCGGTTGCGTGGCTGCTCTCAGCAGGTTTATCTCTAGGTCTGCTGAGCGCGCCCTGCCATTTTTCAAATTATTGAAAAAGGCAGGTCCAATGAAATGGACTCCGGAAGCGGAGGCTGCGCTGTAAGACTTGAAGAGATACCTGTCCTCCCCTCCAATACTTGTCGCACCTAAGCCGCAAGAGAAGTTGCTGCTATACATAGCGGCAACCAATCAAGTGGTTAGTGCTGCGTTAGTAGCAGAGAGGGAGGCAGATGATGAGCCAGCAACCACGGCAAGCGCATCCAGCGACAAGCAAGGGGCTTCCCCGGCAAGCTCTGGTCCCGACAAAGATGGATCTGCGCAGATGCACGAGGAGACACAGAAGAAAATGGTGCAGCGCCCAGTTTACTTTGTCAGTTCCCTTCTGCAGGGGGCTAGGTCAAGGTACTCTGGCGTGCAGAAATTGCTTTTCGGCCTTCTCATGGCCTCAAGAAAGTTGCGCCATTACTTCCAAGCACATGAGATCACAGTTGTCACTCGCTTTCCGCTAAAGAGGATACTACAGAATCCAGAAGCGACAGGCAGGATTGTTGAGTGGGCACTGGAACTGTCAAGCTTTGGCCTCAAGTTTGAGAGCACTTCAACTATCCAAAGCAGAGCATTGGCAGAATTCATAGCAGAATGGACGCCAACACCAGATGAAGAAATTCCAGAAACGAGCATCCCCGTCAAGGAAGCAAGCAAAGAGTGGCTGATGTACTTTGATGGTGCCTTTTCGCTACAAGGTGCCGGTGCTGGCGTGCTGCTTGTCGCACCCACCGGAGAGCACCTCAAGTACATAGTCCAGATGCACTTTCCCAGGGAGCAAGCAACAAACAATACTGCAGAGTATGAAGGCTTGCTTGCCGGTCTCAGGATCGCGACAGACCTTGGGATCAAGAAGCTCATTGTCAGGGGTGACTCGCAGCTTGTCGTCCGCCAAGTGAACAAGAGCTATCAGAGTCCATTGATGGAAGCCTACGTTGACGAAGTGAGAAAGCTAGAAGAGCACTTTGACGGCCTACAAATGGAGCATGTTCCAAGAGCTCAGAACGCCATTGTTGATGGCCTGTCAAAGTGCGCCGCACTTAAGTTACCTGTGGAACCAGGGATCTTTGTGCTCAAGCTGACTCAACCGTCCGTAACACCATCAACTGGACAGAGCAAGAAGAGGAAGTTGATTTCTGGTGACTATTTTTCGGCAGAGCTTCCCGAAGCCGCCGCCAAGAAGGTCCCCAAGATCAACACCAAGAACACTGAGAAGCAGTCTGCTCCGGCAAGCCCTAGGGTTTGTTCCGTTGAAGCAGAGGCTCCCGACAAGTTTTGCTCCGGCAAGCTTGTCGGGGAACGTCAAGCTCCGGCAGAACCGCAGGTTCTCGCCGTAGAAGCGGATGTTCCCGCAGCAGCTGAGATCAACACCAAGAGCGCCGAGGAGCAATATGCTTCGGCAAGCCCTAGGGTTTGTTCCGTTGAAGCAGAAGCTCCCGACAAGTTTTGCTCTGGCAAGCTTACCGAGGAACGTCAAGCTCCGGTAGACCTGCAGGTTCTTGCCGTAGAAGCGGACGTTCCCGCAGCCGCAGATTTGCCTTTAGTCCTTGTTGTCAAGCCACAAGCTCCAGCATGGGCGCAGCAGATTGTCCGTTTCCTTCAGACAGGAGAGCTTCTCGAAGAGCAAGAAGAAGCGGAAAGAGTAGCCTGGCAGTCAAGTATGTACCAGTTTGTCGACAAGACACTGTACAGAAGAAGACTCAACGGTGTGAAATTGAAGTGTATTCACCGGGAAGACGGACAAAAGCTGTTGGCAGAGATACATGGAGGCATATGTGGTCACCACATTGGCGCAAGAGCACTTGTCGGCAAAGCATTCCGGCAAGGTTTCTTTTGGCCGACAGCCCTCCAGGATGCAACTGCACAAGTAACCAAGTGTGAAGCGTGCCAGTTCCATTCCAAGCAGATACACCAACCAGCTCAAGCTCTCCAGACGATCCCTTTATCCTGGCCATTTTCGGTCTGGGGGCTCGACATCCTCGGCCCCTTTCCCCGAGCAGTCGGGGGCTTTGAGTACTTGTACGTTGCAATCGACAAGTTCACAAAGTGGCCGGAAGTGGAACCAGTGAGGAAGGTGACAGCACAGTCAGCAGTCAAGTTCTTCAGGTCGATTGTTTGCCGCTTTGAGATCCCTAACAGGATAATCACCGACAACGGTACACAATTCACGAGCCGCACCTTCATGCAGTACGTCCAAGATCTTGGTGCCAAGGTCTGCTTCGCTTCTGTTGCTCACCTAAGAAGCAACGGTCAAGTGGAGAGGGAAAATGCTGAAGTGCTGCGCAGGCTCAAGACCAGAACTTTCAACAAGCTGCACAAGTGCGGAAGAAACTGGATCGAGGAGCTGCCGGTGGTTCTTTGGTCGATCAGAACGACGCCAAATCGAGCCACTGGACAGACACCTTTCGCTCTAGTCTATGGAGCAGAAGCAGTTATCCCCACGGAACTCGTATACGGGTCACCTCGAGTGCTCGCTTATGATGAGCTCGAGCAAGAGTAGCTGCGACAAGATGACGCGCTGCTCCTTGAGGAAGACCGTCTTCAGGCTGCTGTGCGAGCTGCTCACTACCAGCAAGCTTTGCGCCGCTACCATAGCCGCAAAGTTAATGCCAGAAGTTTCGAGGAAGGCGACCTTGTTCTTCGGCGTGTTCAGTCCGCCAAGAATTCCAACAAGTTGACGCCAAAGTGGGAAGGCCCTTACCGGGTGAAACAAGTCACTAGGCCTGGCGCTGTCCGCCTTGAGACCGAAGATGCCGTTCCGGTGAGCAACTCCTGGAATATTGAGCATCTTCGTAAGTTTTACCCGTAAGGCGCGGTTGCCGGAACCTGTTCCGGCAACCACCTTTTGTACAAGTCTTGCCGCTGTTGCATGTAATCCTTTGTACAAAGCCGGGTGCAGATCCCGTGCATAAGTAAAGCTCATGTGCTCCGCACATTTTGTCATTTTCATGCTTTCTATTTTTTGCATGTGTTATCTGACACTTTGTGCAGCACCTACTCCCCGGTAAGCAATAATGAGCCGTAAGGCTCCATATCTTTATTTTCTCTTCTTTCTTTTTTCTTAAGGAAAGGAAGGTTCCCTCACCCACAAGTTTGCCGGGGGGGAAAGGAGAAGATAATGGTATGGGCCAGGCATCGTTCAAGAAAGTTTCGCCTTGCCGGGAAGCAAACAACAGAAAAGCTAAGTTGCCAAAGTTTGAGCAATCAGATTTTTTAATTTTTTTAGTTATCTCCCTTAAACGACCGCACTTTGTATGGAAAACCTGTGCGCGGAGGAACCGACTCGTAGCTAGTAGCACCCTTACTTTGTTTCGAGTCCGCTCAACAACTTAAGTGAGCTGCTAGCGCCCTTACTTTGTTTCGAGTCCGCTCAACAACTTAAGTGAGCCGCTAGCGCCCTTACTTTGTTTCAAGTCCGCTCAACAACTTAAGTGAGCTGCAACTAGTCGCGACAAGGTTTCTTGTCGGTAGCGGCACCGCCAGCAGGCTGCCGACGTCCCGCACTCAGCGCTCGCGGCTCAGGTGCCTGCACCGGCAAGTTCCCTAAAAGCGTATGGCAAAAACATATAAAGGGAGGAATCAAGTAAAGGGAATAACATTGCGATCATTACCCAGAATAAAGTTATATTACAAAGATAGCTTGTCGCAGCTCTAACAGATTGTTTTCATAACATGATAAACAGCGACAAGGAAAGAAGAAATGGGCGGCCTAATCTACGCGATCGCCCTCGATCCTCTTGATCCCGCTCACCTTGTCCACAATGTGTGCGACAAGGGCCTTGAGCGCCTCCAGATCGGCATCCGGCGGTAGGGTCTTGAGGACGTTGGTGAAGTTGAGGCCCAGATTGCGGAAGGCCACCTTCACCAACACTTTCTGAAGAGCTCCCGCGCAGATCTTGCGCGACTCGTCGGCCAGCTGCTTCGGGATCCTCTCCCGGAGTCGCTGGAGGGCCGTCGCCACGCCCTTGAAGAACAAGACGAGCTTGGCGCTGGGTTGGAGGTTCTCGTCGGAGGGATACCCGAGATCTCCCATCCCCAGCTGCGCCAGCTCCCTGTCAATATCTGTGGCGGCAACCACAAGACTCTCCGTCCAGTGCTCCACAGTCTCTCGGAAAGCGTTTTGGGTGGCGGCGACACTTTCCAGCAACGCCTTGTCGGCCTTGATATCCTCCTTCAAGGCCGCCTCCTGCTTCTTGGCGCCGTCCAGCGTCTTGGTCAAAGCAGTCAACTTCGACTCAAGATTTGCATTGGAGTCCTTGGCGGCGCTGAGCTCTTTGCCCTTCTCGGCAAGATCGACCTCCAGCTGCACCACCTTCGTCTCCAACTCCTTCTTGGCGGCCTTGGCAGCGGCGGCAGCATCCTCTGCTTGCTTGAGGGCTCCGCCGAGTTTTTCCTCGCGCGCGGCAAGCTCCTCCTCGTGGGCGTCAAGATTGACCTTCCGTTGCGCCAGCTCGCCCTCCTCCGCGGCTAGCTTCACAGCGGCAAGTCGCTGCCGCTGTTCGACTTCAGCCTTCTCGAGGAGGAAAGCCTTCTGCGCTTCAGCGAGCTGCTCCCGCTCCTCCGCCAGGGACCGGAGGGCTTCCCGATGGAAACCCCCGAGCTCTTCCGCGCGCTTCTCGATATCTGCTCCCGCCTTCGCGACTAGCGCCTCGCGGGATTCCATCTTGGCTTGCCGCGCGCGGTAGAGCGACATCAACTTCCGCAGCAGCCTCTCTTCTTCAGACTCGTTGCTGCTGCTGCTTGGCGCGTCAACCAGCGTCAGCCCGGTGGAGGCGAGCACTTCCCCGTCGAAGATCTCTCCCTCGACCAGCGCCCTGGAGCTCGACGCCCAGGGGAGGTTGATGAAGACGCCTTCACCGGCCTTCAAGTATACGCCTGGCTGAGGCTCTTCAGAGCCTGGCGCTGTGGCAGCGGCGGACGGGTCGGCGGTCGGTGCAGCGCCTGGCGCTCCTGCGGCCTCAGGACCGTCAGTGCGATCGCCAGGCCCCTCGCTAGTTGCCGCGGCGGCAGCCTTGGCGGCCTCTGCGCCGGCGGCATCGCCACCACCGGCCGCTTCTTCGGCGGCAACCTCGGACTCCATCGGCTCTGTAGCAGATGGGTCTGACAGCTGGAAAGGGGAGAAGAGTCAAGCGAAAACCCAAGAAGATCAAGAGAAGAAAAACCCAAGGGAAGTTTTGAAGCAAGAGGAGTACCTGTGCCGGGGTCTACAGTCGTGGTCTCCACCGTTGGGGGGCCGCTGGCGCTCTCCCTTGCCGGAGACTTCTCCCTTACCGGGAAGCCCTCCCTTGCCGGAGAATTCTCCCTTGGCTCCTGGTGGGGCTGATCTGCTCCTACACAAATCAGCAATCAAATATCAGCAAAAACAGAGTATCCATGCGCACCTCACAAGCAGAAAGCAAACCATATACTTATGCTGGGGGCTGCTCTGGAGAAAAGTTGTCGAGTCCGGCAAGGTTGTCTCGGGCGCACCTCCTACTGTCACAGTAGGTTCGTCCTCGATGACGATCACCGGGACCTTGGCCCTCTTTGCTGCTCTCTGGGCTAGAGTCCTAAGAGGAACAAGTTCAGAGAAAAGCAAATGACATACCAGACAAACAGCAAGAATTGAAGAACAGCAAGTACAGCAAGAGAAGCTTACTCTTCTTCTTCTTCCTCGTCGGAGCTGAACGCGGAGAAGTCGAAGTCCGGCGCGCGCCCGGCGCGAGGAGGCGGAGGAGAAGCTTCCCTTGGCCGCTTGGCAGGAGCAGTGGCGGCGGTCTGAGATGACCCCGCTCCAGCTGTCGTCGCGGCATGTGAAGCGGCAGGAGCAGAAGCGGTGGTCCGAGAGGGCCCCGCTCCAGTTGTCGTCGAAGCATGAGGCGCTCCCGCGGCAACGGTGTTTGCCGCGGTGGAGCGTGTCACGCGGCGCGACGACTGTTGACCCGCTTGCCGCTCCGCTACGTCACCAGCCTTGCGGAGACGCCTTCTTGGTGGGGATGGAGGCTCTGCTTGCGGCGAGCTTCCCGAAGACGAAGTGGAAGACGAGTTGATCTCCAGCGAGCCGCTCGTATCCTTGGCGGGCTCGCTCGACTCAACGTTCTGCCCGGCAAGCTCTTTCTCGCCGACAGGCTCCCTTCGCTCGGCACGGCTTGCCGCCTCTGCTGCATCTTCCTCCTCCACAGTAAATCCAAACTCGCCCGCGGCCGCGGCTGCCGCCGCCTCTTCCAGCCTAGTGGCGATAAGTGCCATCTCCGCATCGGTGGTGTCGCGGGTGAGGCCGTCCTTCTCGTCGGCGCGGATCGCCACTTCTACCAAGTCATCAAAGAACTGCTGCACGCCGTCGTCTGCAGGCTCCTGCCAACTTGGCACAATTCCATGCGAGTCGCACTCCGGCATCATTGCACGGATGCGGTCGAGCGAGGAATTGTTGCACAACGGAACGACGCCCCCCGGCAACCTAAAAACTTCGGGATGTTGGGGGTCATACTTGAAGAGCTCCTGGAGCATCGCGTTGAGCTCCAGAACTGTGAAGTTGTAGTTGAGGCCCGGCCGGAGCCTCATGATGTCCGCCGCATTCTTGAACTCCCAAGTGGGTCTCCCCCGTTCCTGCAGGGGGGCGATGCGGCGGCGAAGAAAATTTGCGCCAACGGCGCCTACAGTAAGCCCGGCAAGCCTGAGGCGCAGGATCCTGGTGACGGCAATCTTCAGCTTGTCGTCTTCCGGGGCCACGTCACTCCAATCGCTGTTGCGTGCTACTGGGGTTTGGCGGCGGGTGGTGAATGGCTGTGGATTCTCCTCGTCAATCCAGCACCAATCTGCTCTCCACTCCTCCCACTTGCCGCGGAACTCTCCCTCCAGATAGGTTTCTTTCTTGCCGGCCCGCGAGATCCAGGCGATTCCGCCGGATAATGGCTCCCCTCTCTCTACTCGGGGTATGAAGAAGTGGCGGAAGAGGGCTACGTTGGGATGGACTCCGACAAAGTTTTCGCAGAGATGTGCGAAAACTGCCATGGTCAGAACGGCATTGGGGGTGAAGTCAAGGAGGTGGAATCCATAGGTATTCATGATGTCGCAGAAGAATTCAGAGAAAGGCGGGCAGAGCCCGCAGTAGAAGAACAGAGCGAAGAAGGGGTATCCATTTGGGGCCTTCTTCCAAGCGGCGGCGGGGAGTACCTTCGTGCGCGGATGCGCTTGCGTCTCCGCCGACCAGAAGAGGTAGTAGTTCTCCCTCAGCTCCTTCGCGGCAAGCTTTGGGGGGAAAACTGCGCGCTCCTTCCGCAGCGCCGCAAGCCGCTGCGCCTCGGTCGACTTCACGACCTTCCCCTTGTCGGCTTTTGGAGCCATGGCGGAAGTAGTGGAGGAGGTCGACAGCGTTGGTGATGCTGGTGGCGATGGGGGGGCGGAGCGCTGCTCTCTTTCGTCTTTGGGAAGACGAGGGAGCGGCGGAGATTTCTGAGATTGGAAGCAGCAACGGACGAATGTACGAACTGCCCCTGTTTCCCCTGCTTATAAAAAGGGAGGGGGCGGACGTTCCGCATTTCCGAATAAAATAACCACCCACGACGCCGCATTCAACGCGTGCCGTTCGGGGAGGGCGCGGTGGATACGGAGAAAGATACGGCGTAACCTAGGCCGCGCGTGCCCGTGCCTTGTTTTGGGCCTGGCCCAACAGCGCTCGGCACCGTGTATGGCCCAGGCCCGGGGGCTCCTGTCGGTGTACTAGAGTAGGGGTACCCTAGTATCCCGAACTTGTGCACGGGCAGTCGCAGCATCCCGCGGCAAGGCTTGCCGGGTGACCGCCAAGGTCCTCCGTGGTTCCTTCGGAGCCATTCAAGAACAAAGTATCCAAGTCAAGACCCCGGCAAGAGGAGCTTGCCGGGAAGGCCAACTAAGGCACCTCAATACCCCGGCAAGAGGAGCTTGCCGGGAAGGCTACCCAAGGCATCTCAAGGAACTTGCCGCGGCGCGCCACGCGTCCCGGCAAGGCCCGGTGAGCGACAAGCTCCCGGACGCGACAAGACAACGACCGCGGCAAGGCTCTTGCCGCGGCAAGCCACCACTCCGTGCCCGCGCTCCAGCACATCCACCAACGTGTCGCTCTAGGACCCTTCCCAGCGTACGTGGCGGGAGGCTGTGCAGCCAGCGGTAAGCGGTGGCAAGCGGTGCTGACAAGATTGCCGCCATGGCGAGCAGTGGCGTCCCTGACGGTCCCTTTTACACTGTTTAGGCGACGCAGACGGGCATTTAAGGCCCTTGTCCCCTGCCATCAGGGTTAGGTATGATACACTGTAGCAGGTAGCTGTACCAACCTCAGCACCTTTCCCTTTTTGCCCTTGTCTATGTTGCCACCTGTCGGTGACCCCTTGAGCATATAAAAGGAGGCCCATGCGCAACGTAGAAAGGGGTTAGCGGGTTTGAACACTCACGCTCGGTCTCGCTAGCTGCTGGTGTGTACTGTAGCACTCCGCGCTCCCGAGCAAGAAATCAATACAAACCACAAAGCAGGAGTAGGGTTTTACGCATCCGTGCGGCCCGAACCTGGGTAAACTGCTCGCGTGCTTCGCCTCGGTCCGCTCTTTGCACGACCTCCGCCCCCGCCGAACCGAAAGGGACTTGGCCCGCCGGTCCCATAGGTGTTCGTGGATCAGTCCCCCGACACATAATATATTTTCAACATGATCCACATGCATGCAAAGTTGACACTATTCCAAAATAGTGGGATTAACATTAACTAAAGTCATGACTTCTCCAAACCCACTTTTATCAAAAAATTCATAAGATTGAACATTCTCCAAATATGTGGGATCTAAAGTTGACACTCTTCCAAACCCACTTTCAATAATATTGCAAACACTATTATCAATCTCATATTCATCATGGGGCTTAAATAAATTTTCAAGATTGTAAGAAGAATCACCCCAATCATGATCATTGCAACAAGTAGAGGACATAGCAAAACTAGCATCCCCAAGCTTAGGGTTTTGCATATTATAAGCACAATTAACATTAATAGAATTTATACTATCATCATTGCAAACATGCTTTTTATTCAAAGATCCATTGTGAATCACTCCATAAAGTACTTCATCACAATTTTCAGATTCACGAACTTCAAGAAAAACTTCATAAAGATAATCTAGTGCACAAAACTCACTAGCAATTGGCTTATCATAATTGGATCTCTTAAAAAGATTAGCAAGCGGATGAGGATCCATAGATCTTAGGTTCTCTGTTTAGCAATAAATAATCAACTATTCCAACCAAACGAGCAAACGAGCCAAGTAACACATCAAAGCAAACGAAAAGACGAACAGAAGAAGGGTGAAATAAAACAACAAGGGTGAAGTGGGGGAGAGGAAAACGAGAGGCAAATGGCAAATAATGTAATGCGAGGGATAAGAGTTTGTGATGGGTACTTGGTATGTCTTGACTTGGCGTAGATCTCCCCGGCAACAGCGCTAGAAATCCTTCTTGCTACCTCTTGAGCATGCGTTGGTTTTCCCTTGAAGAGGAAAGGGTGATGCAGCAAAGCAGCGTAAGTATTTCCCTCAGTTTTTGATAACCAAGGTATCAATCCAGTAGGAGACCACGCGCGAGGCAGCTCGTACCTACACAAACAAATAAGAACCTCGCAACCAACACGATAAAGAGGTTGTCAATCCCTTCACAGTCACTTACGAGAGTGAGATCTGATAGAGATAATAATAATAAGATAAATATTTTTGGTATATTTATGATAAAGATTGAAAGTAAAGATTGCAAAATAAACGGTGACAGAAATAGCTAGTTAATGGGAGATTAATATGATGGAAGATACACCCGGCGGCCATAGGTTTCACTAGTGGCTTCTCTCAAGATAGCATAAGTATTACGGTGGGTGAACAAATTACTGTCGAGCAATTGATAGAAAAGCGAATAATTATGAGAATATCTAGGCATGATCATGTATATAGGCATCACGTCCGTGACAAGTAGACCGGCTCCTGCCTGCATCTACTACTATTACTCCACACATCGACCACTATCCAGCATGCATCTAGAGTATTAAGTTCATAAGAACGGAGTAATGCTTTAAGCAAGATGACATGATGTAGAGGGATAAACTCATGCAATATGATATAAACCACATATTTTTATCCTCGATGGCAACAATACAATACGTGTCATTTCCCCTACTATCACTGGGATCGAGCACCGCAAGATTGAACCCAAAGCTAAGCACTTCTCCCATTGCAAGAAAGATCAATCTAGTAGGCCAAACCAAACTGATAATTCGAAGAGACTTGCAAAGATAACCAACCATACATAAAATAATTCAGAGAAGATTCAAATATTGTTCATAGATAATCTTGATCATAAACCCACAATTCATCGGATCTCGACAAACACACCGCAAAAGAAGATTACATAGAATAGATCTCCCAGAGATTCGAGGAGAACTTTGTATTGAGATCCAAAGAGAGAGAAGAAGCCATCTAGCTAATAACTATGGACCCGAAGGTTTGAGGTAAACTACTCACACATCATCGGAGAGGCTATGGTGTTGATGTAGAGTCCCTCCGTGATCAATGCCCCCTCCGGCGGAGCGCCGGGAAAGGCCCCAAGATGGGATCTCACGGGTACAGAAGGTTGCGGCGGTGGAATTAGGTTTTCGTGGTGCTCCTCGATGGTTTCAGGGTACGTAGGTATATATAGGAGGAAGAAGTAGTTCGGTGGAGCCACGAGGGGCCCATGAGGGTGGAGGGTGCACCCAGGGGGTAGGCGCGCCCCCTGCTTCGTGGCCGCCTCATTGGTTGCTTGACGTCCACTCCAAGACCTCTGGATCACGTTTGTTCCAAAAATCACGCTCCCAAAGGTTTCATTCCGTTTGGACTCCGTTTGATATTCCTTTTCTGCGAAACACTGAAATAGGCAAAAAACAACAATTTGGACTGGGCCTTGGGTTAATAGGTTAGTCCCAAAAATAATATAAAAGTGTATAATAAAGCCCATTAAACATCCAAAACAGAATATATAATAGCATGGAGCAATCAAAAATTATAGATACGTTGGAGACGTATCAAAGGTAAACAAGTAAGACAACTATGTGAGTAAGCAAGCACAATATGATATAAGTAAGGACTAAGAGACAAGTAACCACAAGTAGAGAGTTAGGTTAGGAATAACCGCGACTCCGAGAGATGAGGATGTATGCCGATGTTCACTTCCTTGGAGGGAAGCTACGTCACCGTTAGAGAGGTGGATGTTACCCCGAAGGCACACCAACGCCACGAAGCCTCACCCTATTCTCCCTTTGCGACAACACCACGGAGGCATTTCTCAACCACTAGTGGTAGACCTTGGGGTGATCTCCAAACCCTCACAAACTTTCTGAGGGTAATCACAATGATCGATTCCTCTCCGGATGAATCCTACCGCCTAGGAGTCTCCAACCTCCAAGAGTAACAAGAACGACGGGAAAAGCTCAAGAACTTGCTCAAATCACGAATTCCTTTGGTGAGAAGAAGTGAAAGGAGTGGATCTATCACTTGATTGGAGAACTTCTCTCAAATGTTCCTAAATCCCTTAGGGATCTAGGATTTGGTGTAGGGGATCAAGAGAGAGAGAGAGAGAGAGTGAAATGTGTTCTTGGAAAGCTCAAAGTGAATGGTCAACCTTATCCCATGGATGGAGAAGGCTATATACAATAGTAGTGTAAAAAATGACCGTTGAGCCACTTAACGTACTGCAGTTGTCGGACTCCGGATAATACCGGACGTCCGGTGGCACAGATTGGACCGAACGTCCAAACATGCCGCCAGTCATCCGGTCGCTGGGAATCCACCAGGCCACCAAGCAGCATGAGACACACAACCACCGGACGTCCAAACAGTGTCGGTCAACCAGTGACCGGTCGTCCAGTGAGGATCGGAAATCCGCTAAATGTGTTGTGTTGAGGTTGTACCGGATTTCTGGAGAAAAACAGATGTTCGGTGTCTGGTCATCCGGAGAGGACCGGATTCCCGCTAATTTCTTTATGTGAAGATGCACCGGATATCCGAAGAGTGCCAGATGCCTGGTAGGCTATGAGGGGTCGGACGTCCGTAGAATTCCGGAGTTCCAGTGACAATCAGAGCACACTAGCTTAGGTTCACAACAGATTTTGTGCACGAAGTAGTGGAAGTACTAGAGATGAAACAGAGATGTTGTGAGAGGATACTTTGTGGGTTTTGGGCAAGTCTTTCACGAAATCCGATGATCCCCTCTTAATAGTGCGGGATCCCTATACTCAAGAACAAACCGAAAAAGAGCCAAAGCTATTGTCTTGTATCTCCGCTCTTGAGTGATATATACTTGTCCGCAGTCATGATCCACACTTGGACCTTGAGACTTAATCCTGAGATATACTTGATAAACATGATTATTCCCCTATGTGCATGTTGTCATCAACATCAAAATAATATTAAGGGCATGATTGCACTTTCAATATCCCCCTTTTTGGTAGTTGATGACAACATACATGCACTTCACAATATTTAAACAAAAAACTTTTGAATATCGAAAGGATTTGTTGCGGACCTCCCCCTAAACATGTGCATAAATAAAATAAGCATGAGGAGAGCTCCCCCTCAGTTTGATACCAAACCAACCAAATCTCATAAAGTAAACATGATACCATAATATCATAAAAGGCTCAATATATAGGTGCATTACTCAACCCATAAAGGTTCATCACTCATAGCATAGTACATAAAATTACAATAAACATAACATGGTTCGATACAAGCTAATATCACAGCATTACATGGTTTGATTCAAGCTAATATCACAACATTACATAAAAGATAAGTGCTTACTCCCCCTTGGCATCAAGTGCCCAAAAGGGGCGAAGATAAACATATAGAACATCATAAAGCATCATCATCATCATGAGCACCACTGCCACCAGCCTCGTCAAAGAAATCAGACCACTCAGGACCCGAGGGAAAGCCAAAGTCAGAAGATGGTTCCTCAGGAAGACGGTCATCATCACTCACATCAAAAACTCCGGAGTCTCTAAAACGAGCCTTCAAAGCATTCTTCGAAGTGATCAGGCCAGTGACAACATCGTGATTTTGGGAGCAGTGAAAGGTAAAAGCCTTCATCATGGCAGAGTGAGCCTTCCCAAGAAAGTGAGCAATGCACCCAAATGGTGTGGATCTAGAAGGAGCAGAGGAACATGAGCAGCAGCTCGGCGAGCACTAGTAGAAGAGGAAGAGTCCTTGGGGACCCAATCATCCGCCATGTGAGCTGGAATGACCCACCGCTCATGCAAGTGAGTGCGGACAATGGGAAACGGGGCCACACTATCGATGAATGCCTGAAGAAAGGGAGCATGAGGAAAGGCCCGCTTGTGCTGAAGACAAGCTAGACGGATCTCATGCCACAGAAAATGAGAGACATTGATCTTCCCTTTGGGAGACTCATAGAGGCAATGCATGAGATCGATGCAGTAGCTATTGCAAGACCCCTTGTCACCCATCTTGGGATAAATGGTGTGAATGACACACTGAAAGATAATGAAGAAAGGAGAGCGCCAAATGGAGACTTGGTTCAACCCCTTCTTTTTCTCCTCATTAGTCATGTCAATTATGGGTTTGAGAAGATGCGCACATGCCTCAGTGCCATTGGGCCTATGGTTGGGGTCATCCTTCTGAATTTTGAAACTGGTGTCAGGAAAACCAAGGGCTATGACAAATTGAGAATAAGAAGCTGGTGTCAAAGGTCATCCAAGTGATAGTGTTATTTGGACGAAAGAAACATGTGGCATAGAACTGATGAATGGCAGCTTGGTTAAAATCGTGTTGAAATGTGAATGGAGCAGCAAGACCAGACGCCTTGATGAACTCAATAGCCCCTGGATATTTCACCGAATGAGCATGAATATGCTCTAAGTCAATGCACACATGCAGAGACTGACCCTTAGGAATGATGACACTGGTAAAAATGCCTGCCTAGATGTAAGTGTGAAAGCAATCGTCCTGAGAGTCGCTAGCAACCGAAAATTGGTCAACATCATGACGAAACTTAAGGTAGGAAGCAATGGGAATCTCATTGAACCTTTTAACTTTGCGGCCGACAGAAAGAGGAGTTTCAAGAGAGATGCGACGGGCATCACCTTGAGGTTGCACCGGAGGAGGCTTGAAAGTGGGCCTCTAAGTTCCTGGCTTGGGTGCAGTGGTGCGAATAGCAACAAACTCGGCCCGCTCCATATGTTCCAGCTCATCCTCATAGTCGGATTCCTCCGTTGAAGAGTCGCTAGCAGGGCTGCGAGGCTGGGAGGCACGCTTCTGAGGACGAGCCCATTCTTGTGAATCATCAAAACCACCACAACAAGACAGACAAGAGGACCCACATGGGGCCTCCTTGCATGCAGAGTGCTTGGTCCTTGGCATCCCGACCTAGAGGAGGAGGGAGACCCAAATCAACAACCCACCTCCATAGATCAAAGGAGAATCGATTGATGAGAGGAGGAGAAAAAAGGGTGCTACCTCATAGGAAAGAACGAGACGGAGGGAGACGCACATGGCAGCGCCAAAGGCACGACGCGGCCGTGGTGACCCAGGCAGCGCAGAGACGACGAGGGGCATGGCCGGCGCGCGACTACGGTGAGGAGAGGCGAGACAGGGTGTGCGGTGGCGGCGGACGAGAAAAATGGGATCAAGCAATTTAGGTTAAAGAAACTACCCCAAACGCACCCCGCCCTATATATACGGGCCAGAAAATGACCGGATGACCGGTGCATTATGGAGGCTCGGTGCCTAAGAGGAATCAGAAAATGAGCCAGGTACCGAACGATCGGAAAAACTCGGACATCTGATGCGAGGAGACAGAGCCGAAATTAATGGAAGACCGGTCATACCGGACGCCCGGCATGAAGATAACAGAGTGAATTTTACGGACGTCCGGAAAGTACTGGACAACCGGAAGCTCTCAGGAATTTGGTTTGAGAAGGACAAGGAATATTTTGGTGCCAGTGACTATCATAGTGAGATATGATTTCAGTATGAAGTAAGTGGAAAAGACACAATATTAAGCAGTGAAGATCCTATGGCTGAAAAACAAACCGCTCAGATAATGTGGTAACTGATAAGAGCGATGGCCGATGCCACCATGTTTGAGTATATGTGACATGACACCGCAAGGATTTGAACTTTGGGTGCATAATCACTACTCCATCATTTAAAGCACCATAGTTAGAATAACATGGTAGCTTTGAGAGTGTTTGTTCTATTTATGCATTACCTAGAGTGAGAGTACTCATGAGTTGAGTGTCTCCCCCTAAATTTATGCCTACATCAAGACAAGACATGAGATAAATGTATGAATGGGTACAAGATTTCACATAATGTTGTCAAGCTCCAAGATACCAAGTTCATGCCTAAGTTGACAAAACCTTGCTTCATCCAATGGCTTGGTGAAAATGTTGGCAAGTTGCATATCTGTGCCAACATGAGCAATATCAATGTCACCCTTTTCCACATTATCTCTCAAGAAATGATACCTAACATCAATGTGCTTGGTGCGGGTATGATCTTTGGGATTCTCAGCAATATTGATGGCACTTTCATTATCACATAGAAGAGGAACATGTCTATAGGTGATGTCGTAATCCTTCAAAGTTTGCATCATCCATAGTAATTGAGTTGCACAACTGGCGGTTGCAATGTATTCGGCTTCGGCGGTGGAGAGGGTAACACAATTTTGTTTCTTCGAGGTCCAACTTACCAAAGAGCGTCCAAGAAATTGACATGCACCGGACATGGACTTACGATCCACTTTGTCTCCAGCCCAATCCGCATCCTTGTACCCAATGAGATCAAACTTAGCATCCTTGGGGTACCATAGACCCAACTTTGGGGTGTGAACAAGGTATCTAAGAATATACTTAACCGCCTTATGATGACTTTCCCTAGGGAAAGCTTGAAATCTAGCACACATGCATACACTGAACATGATCTCTGGTCTAGATGCACAAAGATAAAGCAATGAACCAATCATAGAGCGGTAAATAGATGGGTCGAAAGGGAAACCTTTTGTGTCTTTAGTGAGTACATTTTTTGTTGGAATGGGTGTCTTACATGGACTAGCATCGGACATGCTGAACTTCTCTAGAATATCCTTGAGGTATTTTGCTTGAGACAAGAAAATTCCTTCTTGAAATTGTTGAAATTGAAATCCGAGAAAGAACTTCAAATTTGCATTGAGTGACATTTCAAAATTCTTGGTCATGGAGGCCGCAAACTTCTTGCACAAGTGAATGTTAGGAGAACCAAAAATGATATCATCTACATAGATTTGGCATAGGATCAAATCACCCTTGTCCCTCTTAGTAAAAAGAGTAGGATTGATCACCCCTCTCACAAAACCATCATCGAGTAAAAACTTCTTAAGATGATCATACCAAGCACGAGGTGCTTGTTTGAGGCCATACAAAGCCTTATGAAGTTTATACACATAGTCTTTGTGATCGGGATCAACGAACCCAGGTGGTTGTGATACATATACTTCTTCTTGTAGAGGACCGTTAAGGAAAGCACTCTTCACATCCATTTGATGTATTGTAAAACCATTGAAAGCAGCATAAGCAAGTAAGATGCGAATAGATTCAAGACGGGCAATGGGAGCAAAGGTCTCACCAAAGTCCAAACCTTCAACTTGTGAGTACCCTTGTGCCACTAACCTTGCCTTGTTGCAGATGATTACACCATTCTCATCTTGCTTGTTCTTGAAAATCCATTTTGTTCCAATGGCATTGTGTTCCGTAGTTGGTCTCTTGACTAATGACCACACTTGGTTGTGTTCAAAACTGTTCAATTCTCCTTACATAGCAACAAGCCAATCATTGTCCATCAATGCATATTGTACCTTAAGTGGCTCAACACTAGAGACAAACGAGAAATGAGCACAAAAGTTTGTCAAATGTTTGTGAGTGACTCTACCTTTCGATATGCCGGTGAGAATTTTGTCAACATCAACACAACCGGCCACTCGAGGCATGATGGAGGTTAGGGTTTTGTGAGGTTCAACTTCATGTCCATCATTCACGTCCTCAACATATGGATCATTCATGTGTGGTGGAAGATCTTCTTCTTCATATTGCATTTGTTGAGGTTCATCATCAATTATTGCACTTTCTTGTTCTTGCCCTTGATGATGATCTTGTTCTTGAAAATTATCATGTAGAGGGACTTGATCATCTTCTTGTACTTGAACTAAGGGCATCAGTTGAGCAATAGGAGCTTGTGATGGCATGGGTGTTGAAGTAGTTTGATGATGTGTGAAGCTTCCATCTTCTTATTCATCATCATGAGGTTCTTGTTCCATTGGAAGAAATGCACCAACACCGATGGTCAAAATATCTTGAGAAGAATCTTCTTCACCTATATCACTTAGATCAACTTGCTCCCCATGGGAGCCATTAAATTCATCGAACACCACGTCACAAGTTTCTGCAACACATCCATTGGATTTGTTGTAGACTCTATAGGCGTGAGAGTTTGATCCATAGCCAACAAATATGCCCTCAATTGTTTTGGATTGAAATTTTCCTAACTGTTCCCTTTTGTCGAGGATGAAACATTTGCACCCAAATACACGAAAGTACTTGACATTTGGCTTGTTCCCAGTTAGGAGCTCATATGGAGTCTTTTCCAATATTGTGCGGAGGAAGAGTCGGTTTGATGCATGACATGCAGTGTTGACAGCCACGGCCCAGAAACTATGTGGAGACTTGTATTCATCCAACATGGACCTTGCCATCTCCACAAGTGTACGGTTCTTCCTTTTGGCTACATCATTTTGCTGAGGAGTGTATGGAACTGAATATTGATGCTCAATCCCTTCATCACTAAGAAATTCTTCTAAGGTGTAGTTCTTGAACTCAAAGCCATTATCACTTCTTATTGCCAAGATTTCTTTGTCAAACTTGTGTTGTGCTTTCTTGGCAAAATCAATGAAGGTGATCTTCGTCTCGTCCTTGGACTTGAGGAAAAACGCCCATGTATATCTTGAGTAATCATCAACAATGACAAGTCCATACTTTTCCCACCAAGACTATCCCATGAAGGAGGCCCAAAAAGATCCACATGAAGGAACTCCAAAGGCCTTGAAGTAGACACGATATTCTTGGGTGGGTGCTTTGATTGATGTTGCTTCCCGGCTATGCATGCACTACACCACTGTTCAAGATATCTTCCGATATTCTGATAAATCGTCTGATTTATCGCTTATCATTGTCTAGCTGATAAGATAAATCGGCTGATAAATCAGCCGATATGGCGATAAATCGGCCGATATGCCGATAAACTTGCTGATTTACCCCTTATCATGGGTCGACCGATAAGTTCCCGATAAGCGATATCCCCAACATTGCACTACACACACGATCTTTCTCAAAAGAGACATTGATTAGTCCAAGGACGTGATTACCCTTTAAGAGATCTTGAAGATTTCTCATGCTGACATGGGCTAGCCGGCAATGCCATAGCCACCCCTTGTCGGCCTTGGCCATTAGACAAGTTGCATAGAATGTGCTCTCTTTCGAGAAATCAACCATGTAAAGGTTACCATCCAACTCTCCAACAAAGGCCACTTTGAGAGTGTCTCTCTTAAATACTTTCACATTCGTTAGTCCAAAGAGTGTATCATAACCAACAGAAGCCAATTGGCGAACAGAAAGCAAATGATATTTAAGGGATTGAACAAGCATGACATTTGCAAGAGACATGTCATTTGTGATAGCCACCTTGCCCAACCCGAGTACGTGTCCTTTTTATCCTCCACCAAACATAATGCTCATAAATGGTTGAATAGCTTCCATGAAATCGTAGAGCAATTTGCTATCTCCGGTCATATGATTGGTACATCCACTATCAATCACCCATTTTACTCCACCAGAGAAAGCAACCTACACACAATTATGACTTGGTTAGAGGCACCCATTTTGCAATGGGACCTCTCAAGTTAGTCATAAGGGTCTTAGGGACCCAAATAGCATATGACCGGAATGCATTTTGAGGACCAACAAATTTTGCACAAACTTCTCCATCCTTAGTCTTACAAAGTACATAGGATGGAGGCATGAACTCTTTTGGTTTGTTGAGAGTGGGTATTCCCCTTGTGGCCTTCCCACTAACAACCTTACCTTTCTCCTTGTGCCCTTCTCGTACAAATGTTTCTTTTAGAGGGGTGGTGGACTTTTGAGAAGACGTCTTCTTCTTGCTTGTGCTTGGGTCAAGCCCGAGACCCTCTTTGGTAAACACCTCATTGTGTTGGCTCAATACTTCATTAAGGTTATTTTGTCCTTGAGCACATGTCATGCGACCTTTCTCGATTTGAGCCTTGAGAAAGTGGTTCTCCTCAAGAATAGATGCTAGGTCACTACTAGAGTTAGTAGTACAAGCATCAACATTGATAATAGGAGAAGAGTAATCCTTGGCTAGAGTTTCAAGATAAGTAAGCTTGAGAATCTCAAAACTCTTTGTAAGAAAGGTGATCTCTTCTTCCTTCGTCTTGAGAGACACGGATAGAAGCTCACAATCCTTAGAGAGAGATGTATGAGACTTCACAAGCTTACTTTTATCATTCATCAACTATTCGCAAGAGTCCTTAGCCTTGTTCAAGGAGGCAAGCTCTTTAGCATGAACATCAATATTTGCACCAATTTTTAAGCATAGTTCATCATTTCATGCTTCCCCATATTGGACTTTACGCTCAAGGATTTCATATTTTTCCTTTTCCTCGGTTATGAGGGTTTCGAGTTCCTTAATGGTGACGATGTGCTTACCCACCATCTCCATAAGCATACGGAACATAGTGAGCTTCTTTCCTTTGAGGGAGCACATGACCTTATTTAATTTAGCAAACATGGGGTCATATATATCATTATCATCATAATTATCCTCCGCATCAAGATACTCATTACTAGGAGTAGAAGGAGTGTAAAGATGAGGGTTTGATCGTGGGGTTACCTTGACCTTGTCAGGAGAGTTTTGATCCTCTCCATCTTCTACTACAGCCTTTGCCATTAGGCACTTGTGAGTGTTGCCCTTGTAGTCTTTCATGTAGTTGTAGGTGACAACATCACCACTCTTGTTGACTAGCCTCAAAGTGTTTTGAGAATCTTGGGCTACTCCGGCAACACCACTAACATCATCCGGATCGGATTCTTCATGAGGAACCATTGCTTTCCCATCTCTCTTCTTGAGCTTGGAGTTCAAAGGATTTGGCAACTTCTTCTTGGGAAAGGTCTTGGGAAACCTTGGTTTATCTTCTCTCTTCTCATAAGGGCAATCATTGGAGAAGTGGTTGGTTTCTTCACAGTTGTAGCACTTTCTCACTTTCTTCTTCTGGAATCTTCCCTTGAATTTTCCTGCGCCAAACTTCTTGACAAAGAGAGCATTGTCTTCATATGAGGGACTCTCATGAGAGTCAATCTCATCACCATCTTCATCCTCATCATCTTCCTCTTCTTCACTTTGCTCTTGTTCATATACATGCTTGGCCTTCAATGCAAGATTGATTTTTGATGTTGAGGTACCATGCATGGCAAGATGTTTTGTAGCATTTGCCTTTGACTCTTCAAATAGTTGGAAGGTGGATATGATGTCATCCAAAGTCATTTCCTTGAATCCATGGTGTTTTATTATGTTCCACACCATTTGATGATGATATGGCAAGAGCATGAAGCAACTTGTCCACGAGAAATCGCTTAGTCAAGTTGAATCCATCTTCTGTCTTGTCACACTCACAAGACTCAATGTCAGCGGTGAGAGTCATGAGACGCTCAAGGAGATTCTTGGGATATTCACCTTTCTCCATACAAAAGTTTTGCAATTGACCCTTGGCAATTTCATATTGAGCAAGCTGGAGAGTGGAGGTACCGGTCTTGGTCCTCACAATGCTATCCCATAATTCCTGGCACTTGTGATATGTGGTCTCCTTTGCTTGTCAGTCATACCTCTACTTATGCACATGGTTTCTGCGTCATTGAGATTCTTGTCATATACCTCTCTTGGAGTAAGATTCTTCGGGTCAACATCTTGGTAGCCATACTCCAAGATTTCCAACATCTCATCATTTCCATATCGAAGATTATCCTGCATAGCAACTCTCCACAAAGCAAAATTGGTAGTGTCATCAAGTAAAGGAGGTTTACCTTGAGGGTTATACTTTGGTTTCTCTATTTGAGGTCTTGCATAAAGCCAAGGAACACTAGAGTGTTCATTACTTGGAGGTTGTTGACCAAGTGATGGAGTAGGAACAGCTGGCCTCGAGGCCACACCACCAGAAAGTGGTGCAAGCAGCGTGGTTAGTGTGGCTACTCTCATTTGGACCAAGGCCTCAAGAGAAGCATCATGCTCCTCATTTTTCTTAGCAAGCACCTGTTCTAGATCCTCAGAAGTGAAGGACTTGACTTCCGTGGAAGTTGTGCCCGTACTCTTCGGATCTGCAACAAGGGGAGTCCCATCGGGGTTCATCTCGCTCTAGGGCGGTTGATACGTCTCCAACATATCTATAATTTTTTATTGTTCCATGCTGTTATATTATCATTCTTCGATGTTTTATAATCATTTTATAGTCATTTTATATCATTTTTGGGACTAACCTATTGACTTAGTGCCAAGTGCCAGTTGCTATTTTTTGCATGTTGTTTACATCGCAGGAAATCAATATCAAACGGAGTCCAAACACCGCAAAACTTTTTGGAGATGTTTATGGACCAGAACACCCAGGATGGGCCAGAGAAGCACCTGGGGGTGCCCTAAGGGGAGCACAACCCACCAGGGCACGCCTGGGCCCACAGGCGCGTCCAGGTAGGTTGTGCCCACCTCGGTGGCCTCCCGCACCCCTTCTTTACCCTATAAATTCCCAAAAATTTGAGAAACCATCAGGGTAACCCTATATCAGAAGTTTCGCCGCCGCAAGGCTCTGTAGTCACGAGAAACCAATCTAGACCCCATTTCGGCACCCAGCCAAAGGGGGAATCATCTCCGGTGGCCATCTTCATCATCCCGGCGGCCACCATGATGAGGATGGAGTAGTACACCCTCGGGGCTGAGGGTTTGTACCAGTAGCTATGTGTTTAATCTCTCTCTGTCTCTCTCGTATTCTTGAGATGTCACGATCTTGATGTATCGCGGGCTTTGTTAATATAGTCGAATCATATGGTGTTTTCCCCTCTCTATCTTCGTTAATATAGTCAAATCATTGTTATCGGACTGAATACTTTTATGGATTTGAGAACACTTGATACATATCTAGCAATTGAATACTCGTGGTGACAATGGGGTATCGTATTGATTCACTTGATATATGTTTTGGCACTCAACTCGTGGATTCCCGAGGTGACATTGCGGTAATCTATGCATAGGGGTTGATGCACGTTCTTGTCTTTGTTTCTCCGGTAGAAATCTTGGGGCACTCTTTGAAGTTCTTTGTGTTGGATTGAATATTATGAATCTGAATTTGCTTTGATATTATTTTAGTACGAACTCTTGGTTAGATTGATCGAAAAGAATAGCTTCGTGTTATTTTAGTACGAACTCTAGGATAGATTGATCGGAAAGAATAGCTTTGAGGTGGTTTCGTACCCTACAAACAATTTCGATTTATGTTCTCTGCTAGATAGGAACTTTGGAGTGATTCTTCGTTGCACGTTGAGGGACGGTTATATGATCCAATTATATTAGCATTGTTGAGTGGTTTCACTAGTGAAAGTACGGACCCTAGGCCTCATTTTCAAGCATTGCAATACCATTTTTGTGCCCGTTTACTATTTGATACCTTGCTGTTTTTATTTATTCAGATTATAAAAATATATTTCTACCATCCATATTACACTTTTATCACCATCTCTTCGCCGAATTAGTGCACCTATAGAAATTGCCATTGTATTGGGCGTGTTGGGGACACAAGAGATTTCTTGTATTTGATTGCAGGGTCATTTGAGAGAGACCATCTTCACCCTACACCTCCCACGGATTGATAAACCTTAGGTCATCCACTTGAGGGAAAATTGCTACTGTCCTACAAAACTCTGCGCTTGGAGGCCCAACACAAGTCTACAAGAACAAGTTGCATAGTAAACATCAAGCTATTTTTTGGCGTCCTTGCCGGGGAGGTGAGTGCTTGAAGGTATATCTTTATATCTTGCAATCAAATCTTTTAGTTTCTTGTTTTATCACTAGTTTGGTTCATAAAAGAAAACTATAAAAATGGAATTGAGGTGGTCTCATATTATTCATCTCTATAATGTCTTCCGTGAAAATGATGGAAAGGAAAATTGTGCTCAATTGATAGAAGAAGAATTCAATAGAATGTTTGGTATAAATGATGAGCATGATTGCAATGTTGTTAGTATGAATTCTTTGAATATCCATGATGCTAATGATATGCAAAGCCATAAGCTTGGGGATGCTATATTTGATGAAGATGATATTTTTAGTCCCCCAAGTTTTGATGAGAAAATTTATTATGATGATTGCACACCTCCTATTTATGATGATTATATTGGTGAAAGTGGATTTGGAGAGGTCATGACTTTATTTAATGATGAATCCACTATTTTGGAAGAGGTTACAATTGATTATGACAACAAAGTTGCTATCTATGATGATTATGGTGATGACATGTATGTATATTGAATAATGATAACCATGAAACTTGTCATGATGATTTTAATTTCCAATCCCATGATAGTTATTTTGTTGAGTTTGCTCCCACTACCATTCATGAGAATAAATTTGCTTATGTGGAGAGTGAGAAAAATTCTATGATTATGTATCATGAAAAGAATGCTTTATGTGATAGCTATTTTGTTGAATTTATTCATGATGCTACTGAAAATTATTATGAGAGGGGAACTTATGCTTTTACATATCTCAATAATACCAAGTTTCCTCTCTTTATGTTGAAAGTTTTGAAGTTGCACTTGTTTTGCCTTCCTATGCTAGTTGATTCTTGTTCCCATAAATTGTTTGCTCACAAAATCCCTATGCATAGGAAGTGGGCTAGACTTAAATGTGCTTGTCATGTGATTCGTGATGCTCTTGTTATGTTTAATTCTTATCTTTTATGCGAGTATCATTGAAATCATCATGCCAAGCTGAAAAGGCATTAAAGAAAATAGCTTGTTGGGAGACAACCCAACACTTTTACCTACTGTTTTTGTGTGTTCGCATGATTAAGCTACTGTATTAATCATGTTTTCTTGCTTTCATTACAATAAAGTGCCAAGTAAGACCTTTGGGATGGCTTCCGGTGATAGTTGATTTGATCTTGCTGAAAAACTCAAACTTTTGCACTTAGGAAAACAATTCTCATTTTTAGAAGCGTGATAAAATGCTGATTCTTTTTTAATAAGATTAATAGACAAATTTTCCAGGTTTTCCTATTTTTTCAGAATTTTTTGAGTGGCATAAGATTGGTCGGAGTACAAAATACTACTGACTGTTCTATTTTGACAGATTCTGTTTTCAATGCAGAGTTTGCTTATTTCTAGTTTTTATGGCTTATATTGCTCAATATAAATTGTGGAAATGGTATGCTACAGTAGTCATTGTTTGGAAAAAATTATGAATCTTGTATTTGACAGTACCAAAGTGAAATGGTTTGCTCTTTATCATACTAACCTATCTCACGAAGTTCCGTTAAGTTTTGTGTGATTGAACTTTTCAAGTTTTGGGTGAGACATCGATGTGAGGAGAGTAAAGAGTGACAAGACCCTAATCTTTGGGATGCCCAAGGCACCCCAATATAATATTCAAGGAGGATCCAAGCAACTAAGCTTGGGGATGCCCTGGAAGGCATCCCCTATTTCGTCTCCAACATTATCGGTAACCTCACTTGGAGCTATGTTTTCATTCGTCACATGATATGTGTTTTTCTTGGAGCGTCAATTTATTTTGTTAGGATTTGCTTGTTGTTATTTATAATAATGTTTTGCATCTTTTATTTCAATAAAAGTGGCATTGATAGCCTTTACTATGATTATTTTACAAGTCTACATGTTGCTGTTTGAAAATAGAAAGTTTACCGCTGTTGCAAAAATTCCCTAGAAAAGTCAGAATGTGATAAAATGTTGAAACTTTTTGTAAAATAATCTTTGATAAATTTTATACGGTGTGGTAAATTTTCATAATCTTTGGAGTTTAATAAGTATTCATACTCTTGCATTCTTTACAGACTGTATTGTTTTGGCAGATTGTTGTTATGTTTGCATTGTTTGCATATGTTTGCTTGTTTAATGATTCTATTTGAGGATAGGAGTATTAAATATGCAGAAGCATTTATTATGCAATGTTGAATAATAATTTTAGTTATTTTCTAAAATAGAGAATGATAAGTTTTTGCATTGGTTTATACTAACTTATCTCACGAGTTCTTGTTGAGTTTTGTGTGGATGAAGCTTTTGAGATTTAGGAAAACCGTGATATGAGAAGAATTAAGGAGACACAAAAGCTCAAGCTTGGGGATTCCTAAGGCATCCCAAGATAATATTTCAAGAAGTCTCAAGCATCTAAGCTTGGGGATGCCCCGGTAGGCATCCCACCTTTCTTCTTCAACAATTATCGGTCGGTATCGGTTGAGCCTAAATTTTTGCTTCTTCACATGATGTGTGATATTCTTAGAATGTCATTTTATTTTGTTTTTGCTTGCTGTTTTAATAAAATACTTAGATCTGAAAGTTTTTAAATAAAATAGAGTCCTCAAATAGTTGCCAGGGAGGCTAGGTAAGCGGCATTCACATCCCGTCAACGAAGCTCTTTTCTATGGAATTGCTCTAGTGCTTCACTTATATATTTTTGAGCATGGTGTGAGTTAGGATTTTTTGAAGAAATTCTCTCTTGCTTCACTTAAATTAATTTGAGAGAAAGAAATATTATGCTCATGATCTTCACTTATATTTGTTTGAGCTTATCAAAAGCAACACATGAAGATTAGTCCCAAAGTGATAGATATCCAAGAAGGATATAATCAAAACTTTCATGAAGATCATTGGACAAAATTAGCTTGATTCCTCATAATAGTTTTGATATATGATTATGTGATATGTGAGTCATGTTGATGAGTAATTATGCTTTAGTAAGAATATTGGTGTTAAGGTTTGTGATTCCCTATGTAAGCACGAAAGTCAATAGTTGTGCAATGAAATTACATCCTACTTGTGGTGCATTATTCGGTGTTAATTATGCTCAATGCTCGCTTTATGAGATTATTCGTTTCTTGGTTGGTCGCTTCTCAATCTTTTGCTAGCCTTCATTTTTCACTAAGTATGATCACTACTTGTGCATCCAAAATCCTTTAAACCAGTTTTGCCACATGAGTCCACTATACCTACCTATATGCGGTATTCTTTTACCGTTATAAGCAAATTTGTATGTGCCATCTCAAATTTTCAAAATAAATTTCTCTTTTGTGTGCTCATACCACTCGCGAGGCGGTGAGGGCTGGCCAATATTTTACATGCTAGATGTGTTATTCTCATGACGAGTGTTTATTCACTTGTCATTGCACGAGAGTAAGGCAAAGGTATTAGGGATGCCCAGTCCCGAAATGAAAAATGAATTTACTTATGTTGTCAAATAATAAATTCCTTGGGAAGTGTTGGTATGGAGGGCACCCGTGGATACGGTTAGCCATGGAAAGTGAAAGTATGCTGGAAAAGGAATAAACCTTATTTTCTGTTTGGGAACCGCCTATGATATATCTAGCATGGAAAGTGTTGGAAGCTCTAAGTCGTTTTCGTTGGTGGGAAAAGTATGCCTCTCAAAATGTTTTTATCTCTCAATTTTTGCTTTAAGATCTGGCACCTCTACAAATCCCTACTTCCTTCTGCGAAGGCCTTTCTTTTACTTTATGCAATTTTTATTTTTAATTTGAGTCTCCATCTTCTCTTATAAAGCACCAACTAGGAGGCACTATGATCATACTTGAGCATTGGGTGTAGCTAAAATGCGAGTGTGTTTCATGAATGGATCAATGATTGAGCATGATGGGCTAGGGATAACTTATTTTAGCGTTGATATTTTGAAAGACATGATTGCTTGTTGATATGCTTGAGTATTTAAGTCTCATGTCAAAAGTAGACTATTGCTTTAAACCATATAAAAGTCTAATTGTCCATGCTATAATGAAAAGAACATGAGATGACATGTTAGGCAGCATTCCACATCAAAAAAATTGTTTTTATCATTTACCTACTCGAGGATGAACAGGAATTAAGCTTGGGGATGCTGATACGTCTCCAACGTATCTATAATGTTTGATTGTTCCATGTTGTTATATTATCATTCTTGGATGTTTTATAATCATTTTATATCATTTTTTGGGACTAACCTATTGACTTAGTGCCAAGTGCTAGTTGCTATTTTTTGCATGTTTTTACATCACGGGGAATCAATATCAAACGGAGTCCAAACACCGTGAAACTTTTTGGAGATTTTTATGGACTAGAACACCCAGGATGGGCCAGAGAAGCACCTGGGGGTGCCCCAAGGGGGGCACAACCCACCATGGCGCGCCTGGGCCCCCAAGCGCGCCTAGGTGGGTTGTGCCCACCTCGGTGGCCTCCCGCACCCCTTCTTTACCCTATAAATTCCCAAAAATTCTAGAAACCCTCGGGGTAACCCTAGATCAGAAGTTCCGTCGCCGCAAGGCTCTATAGCCATGAGAAACCAATCTAGACCCCGTTCCGGCACCCTGCTGGAGGGGGAATCATCTCCGGTGGCCACCACGATGAGGAGGGAGTAGTCCACCCTCGGGGCCGAGGGTTTGTACCAGTAGCTATGTGTTTAATCTCTCTCTATCTCTCTCATGTTCTTGAGATGTCACGATCTTGATGTATCGCGGGCTTTGTTAATATAGTCGAATCATATGGTGTTTTCCCCTCTCTATCTTGTTGTGATGAAATGAGTTTTTCCCTTTGAGATTTCATTGTTATTGGACTGAATACTTTTATGGATTTGAGAACACTTGATACATATCTTGCAATTGAATACTCGTGGTGACAATGGGGTATCGTATTGATTCACTTGATATATGTTTTGGCACTCAACTCGCGGATTCCCGAGGTGACATTGGGGTAATCTACGCATAGGGGTTGATGCATGTTCTTGTCTTTGTTTCTCCGGTAGAAATCTTGGGGCACTCTTTGAAGTTCTTTGTGTTGGATTGAATATTATGGATCTGAATTTGCTTTGGTGTTATTTTAGTATGAAATCTTGGTTAGATCGATCGGAAAGAATAGCTTTGTGTTACATTTTAGTATGAACTCTAGGATAGATTGATTGAAAAGAATAGCTTTGATGTGGTTTCGTACCCTATAAACAAGTCTGTCTTATGTTCTCCGCTAGATAGGAACTTTGGAGTGATTCTTCATTGCACGTTGAGGGGCGGTTATATGATCCAATTATATTAGCATTGTTGAGAGGTTGTACTAGTGAAAGTACGGATCCAATTATATGATCCGTTTACTATTTGCTACCTTGCTGTTTTTATTTATTCAGATTATAAAAATATATTTCTACCATCCATATTACACTTTTATCACCATCTATTCGCCGAACTAGTGCACCTATACAAATTGCCATTGTATTGGGTGTGTTGGGGACACAAGAGATTTCTTGTATTTGTTTGCAGGGTTGTTTGAGAGAAACCATCTTCATCCTACACCTCCCACGGACTGATAAACCTTAGGTCATCCACTTGAGGGAAAATTTCTACTGTCCTACAAAACTCTGCGCTTGGAGGCCCAACACAAGTCTACAAGAACAAGTTGCATAGTAGACATCAGTAGTTAAGCCACAAGAATAGAGCACGAGGCTCTGATACCAATTAAAAGGATCGGGGTGGACCTAGAGGGGGGTGAATAGGTACAATTACAAATTTTACTTATTACTTAGCAATTTTAGGCAATAATGCGGAATATGTAAGTGAGCCTAACAATTGCAAGTATGATGCTAAGAGCTAAGCAAGGTAAACAAGTAACACAACTATGTGAGTAAGCAAGCACAATATGATATATGTAAGGACTAAGAGACAAGTAACCACAAGTAGAGAGTTAGGGTTTGGAATAACCGCAACTCTAAGAGACGAGGATGTATGCCGATGTTCACTTCCTTGGAGGGAAGCTACGTCACCATTAGAGAGGTGGATGTTACTACGAAGGCACACCAACGCCATGAAGGCTCACCCTATTCGCCCTTTGAGACAACACCACGAAGGTGTTTGTCAACCACTAGTGGTAGACCTTGGGGTGATCTCCAAACCCTCACAAACTTTCTGGGGGTAATCACAATGATCGTTTCCTCTCCGAATGACTCCTACCGCCTAGGAGTCTCCAACCTCCAAGAGTAACAAGAACGATGGGAAAATCTCAAGAACTAGCTCAAATCACAAATTCCTTTGGTGATAAGAAGGGGAAGGAGTGGATCTATCACTTGCTTAGAGAACTTCTCTCAAATGTTCCCAAATCCCTAGGGGATCTAGGATTTGGTGTAGGGGATCAAGAGAGAGAGAGAGTGAAATATGTTCTTGGAAAGCTCAAAGTGAATGGTCAACCTTATCCCATGGAGGGAGAAGGCTGTATATAGTAGTAGTGTAAAAACTGATCGTTGAGCCACTTAACGTACTGCAGTTGTCGGGCGTCCGGATAATACCGGACGTCCAGTGGCATAGATTGGACCGGACGTCCGAATAGGCCGCCGGTCATCCGGTCGCTGGGAATCCACCAGGCCCCGAAGCAGCACGAGACACACATCCACCGAACGTCCGGACAGTGCCGGTCGACAGGTGAATGGTCGTCTGGTGAGGACCGAAAATCCACTAAAAGTGTTCTGTTGAGGATGTACTGGAATTCTGGAGAAAAACAGACATCCGATGTCCGGTCATTCGGAGAGGACCGAATTTCCGCTATTTTCTTTCTGTGAAGATGCACCAGATATCCGGAGAGTGCCAGATGCCCGGTAGGTTGTGAGGGGTCGGACGTCCGTAGAATTCTGGACGTCCGGTGACAATCAGAGCACACTAGCTCAGGTTCACAACAGATTTTGTGCACGAAGTAGTGGAAGTACTAGAGATGAAACAGAGATATTGTGAGAGGATACTTTGTGGGTTTTGAGCAAGTCTTTCATGAAATCCAATGATCCCCTCTTAATATTGCGGGATCCCTATACTCAAGAACAAACCGAAAAGGAGCCAAAGATATTGTCTTGTATCTCCGCTCTTGAGTGATATATATTTGTCCGTAGTCATGATCCACACTCGGCCCTTGAGACTTAATCCTGAGATATACTTGATAAACATGATTAGTCCCCTATGTGCATGTTGTCATCAACATCAAAATAAGATTAAGGGCATGATTGCACTTTCGGATGCCTAAATATGCAAAGTTGATAATGATAGTGCAACATATTTGTGGCACTGTCGTTTAGGTCATATTGGTGTAAAGCGCATGAAAAAAATCCATGTAGATGGGCTTTTGGAATCACTTGATGCTTGCGAACCATGCCTCATGGGAAAAATGACTAAAACTCCATTCTCCAGAACAATGCAACGAGCAACTGACTTATTGGAAATAATACATACCGATGTATGCGGTCCGATGAGTGTTGAGGCTCGCGGCGTGTATCATTATTTTCTGACTTTCACAGATGATTTGAGCAGATATGAGTATATATACTTAATGGAACACAAGTCTGAAACATTTGAAAAGTTCAAAGAATTTCAGAGTGAAGTGGAGAATCATCGTAACAAGAAAATAAAGTTTCTATGATCTGATCACGGAGGCGAATATTTGAGTTACGAGTTTGGCCTTCATTTAAAACAATGTGGAATAGTTTCATAACTCATGCCACCTGGAACACCACAGCGTAATGGTGTGGCCGAATGTCGTAACCGTACTTTATTAGATATGGTGAGATCTATGATGTCTCTTACCGATTTACCACTAGCATTTTGGGGTTATGCATTAGAGACAACTGCATTCACTTTAAATAGGGCATTGTCTAAATCCGTTGAGACGACACCGTAAGAACTGTGGTTTAGCAAGAAACCTAAGCTGTCATTTCTTAAAGTTTGGGGTTGCGATGCTTATGTGAAAAAGCTTCAGCCTGATAAGCTCGAACCCAAATCGAAGAAGTGCGTCTTCATAGGATACCCAAAAGAAAATGTTGGGTACACCTTCTATCACAGATATGAAGGCAAGATCTTTGTTGCTAAGAATGGATCCTTTCTAGAGAATGAGTTTCTCTCGAAAGAAGTGAGTGGGAGGAAAGTAGAACTTGATGAGGTAATCGGACCTTCTCTCGAATTGGAAAGTAGCTCATCACAGAAAACCGTTCCAGTGATGCCTACACCAACTAGAGAGGAAGCTAATGATAACGCATGAAACTTAAGATCAAGTTGCTACTGAACCTCGTAGGTCAACCAGAGCACGTTTCACACCAGAGCGGTACGATAATCCTGTTTTGGAAGTCATGTTACTAGACCATGACGAACCTACGAACTATGAGGAAGCGATGATGAGCCCAGATTCCGATAAATGTCTTGAGGCCATGAAATCTGAGATAGGATCCATGTATGAGAACAAATTGTGGACTTTGGTTGACTTGCCGATGATTGGCGTGCCATGCATAGAGGATAAATGGATCTTCAAGAAGAAGAGTGACGATGATGGTAATATTACTGTCTACAAAGCTCGACTTGTCGCGAAAGGTTTTTGACAAGTTCAAGGAGTTGACTATGATGAGAATTTCTCACCCGCAACGATGCTTAAGTCTGTCCGAATCATGTTAGCAATTGCTGCATTTTATGATTATGAAATCTGGCAAATGGACGTCAAAACTGCATTCCTTAATGGATTTCTCAAAGAAGAGTTGTATATGATGCAACCAGAAGGTTTTGTCGATCCTAAAGGTGCTAACAAAGTGTGCAAGCTCCAGCGGTCCATTTATGGACTCGTGGAAGCATCTCGGAGTTGGAATATATGCTTTGATAATGTGATCGAAGCATATGGTTTTATACAGACTTTTGGAGAAGCATGTATTTACAAGAAAGTGAGTGAGAGCTCTGTAGCATTTCTAATATTATATGTGGATGACATATTTGTTGATTGGAAATGATATAGAATTTCTGGATAGCATAAAAGGATACTTGAATAAGAGTTTTTCAATGAAAGACCTCGGTGAAGATGCTTATATATTGGGCATCAAGATCTATATAGATAGATCAAGACGCTTAATTGGACTTTCACAAAGCACATACCTTGATAAAGTTTTGAAGAAGTTCAAAATTGATCAGTCAAAGAAAGGGTTCTTGCTTGTGTTACAAGGTGTGAAGTTGAGTCAGACTCAATGCCCGACCACTACAGAAGATAGAAAGAAAATTAAAGTCATTCCCTATGCCTCAGCCATTGGTTCTATCATGTGTACCAGACCTGATGTGTGCCTTGCTATAAGTTTAGCAGGGAGGTACCAAAGTAATCCAGGAGTGGATCACTCGACAGCGGTCAAGAACATCCTGAAGTACCTAAAAAGGACTAAGGATATATTTCTCGTTTATGGAGGTTAAAAAGAGCTCGTCGTAAATGGTTACGTCGATGCTAGCTTTGACACTGATCCGGATGACTCTAAGTCACAAACCGGATATGTATTTATATTGAATGGTGGAGCTGTCAGTTGGTGTAGTTCCAAGCAAAACATCGTGGCGGGATCTACGTGTGAAGCGGAGTACGTAGATGCTTCGGAAGCAGTGAATGAAGGAGTTTGGATGAAGGAGTTCATATCTGATCTAGGTGTAATACCTAGTGCATCGGGTCCAATGAAAATATTTTGTGACAATACTAGAGCAATTGCCTTAGCGAAGGAATCTAGATTTCACAAAAGAACCAAACACATCAAGAGATGCTTCAACTCCATCCATGATCAAGTCAAGGAGGGAGACATGGAGATTTGCAAAATACATACAGATCTGAATGTGGCAGGCTCGTTGACTAAGCATCTTCCATGAGCAAAACATGATCACCACCAAAACTCCATGGGTGTTAGAATCATTACAATGTAATCTAGATTATTGACTCTAGTGCAAGTTGGAGACTGAAGGAAATATGCCCTAGAGGCAATAATAAAGTTGTTATTTTATATTTCCTTACATCATGATAAATGTTTATTATTCACGCTAGAATTGTATTAACCGAAAACTTGATACATGTCTGGATACATAGACAAAACACTGTGTCCCTATTAAGCCTCTACTAGACTAGCTCGTTAATCAAAGATGGTTAAGTTTCCTAACCATAGACATGTGTTGTCATTTGATGAACGGGATCACATCATTAGGAGAATGATGTGATGGACAAGACCCATCTGTTAGCTTAGCATGTTGATCGTTCAGTTTTCTTGCTATTGCTTTCTTCATGTCAAATACATATTCCTTCGACTATGAGATTATGCAACTCCCGGATATCAGAGGAATACCTTGTTTGCTATCAAGCGTCACAATGTAACTGGGTGATTATAAAGAGGATCTATAGGTATCTCCAAAGGTGTTTGTTGGGTTGGCATAGATCAAGATTAGGATTTGTCACTCTGAGTATCTGAGAGGTATCTCTGGGCCCTCTTGGTAATGCACATCATAATAAGCCTTGCAAGCAATGTGACTAATAAGTTAGTTGCAGGATGATGTATTACAGAACAAGTAAAGAGACTTGCCGGTAACGAGATTGAACTAGGTATGAAGATACCGACGATCGAATCTCGGGCAAGTAACATACCGATGACAATGGGAATAATGTATGTTGTCATTACGGTATGACCGATAAAGATCTTCGTAGAATATGTGGGAACCAATATGAGCATCCAGGTTCCACTATTGGTTATTGACCGGAGAGGTGTCTTGGTCATGTCTACATAGTTCTCGAACCCGTAGGGTCCGCACGCTTAACTTCCAATGACGATTTTGTATTATATGAGTTATGTGATTTGGTGACCGAATGTTGTTCTGAGTCCCGGATGAGATCATTGATACATCCATTTTGCATCATGATTTTATATCGATATTTATTGCATTATGGGCTGTTATTACACATTATGTCACAATACTTATGCCTATTCTCTCTTATTTTACAAGGTTTACATAAAGAGGGAGAATGTCGGCAGCTGGGATTCTGGGCTGGAAAAGGAGCAAATATTAGAGACCTATTCTGCACAGCTCCAAAAGTCCTGAAACTTCACGGAAGTTATTTTCAGAATATATAAAAAATACTGAGCACAAGAAGTACCAGAGGGGGCCACTCATCAGCCACGAGGATGGGGGGCGCGCCCTACCCCCCTGGGCATGCCCCTTTCCTTGTGAGGGGGCCAATATCCATCAACATCTTCACCAGCACCATCTCCTCTCAAACCCTAGTTCATCTCTTGTATCCAATTCTTGTCTCTAAGTCTGGGATTGGTACCTGTGGGTTGCTAGTAGTGTTGATTACTCCTTCTGGTTGATGCTAGTTGGTTTATTTGGTGGGAGATCATATGTTCAGATCCTATATGCATATTAATACCCCTCTGATTATGAACTTGAATATGCTTTGTGAGTAGTTACATTTGTTCCTGAGGACATGAGAGAAGTCTTGCTATTAGTAGACATGTGAATTTGGTATTCGTTCGATATTTTGATGAGATGTATGTTGTCTCTCCTCTAGTGGTGTTATGTGAACGTCGACTACATGACACTTCACCATTTTTTGTTCCTAGAGGAAGGCATTGGGAAGTAATAAGTAGATGATGGGTTACTAGAGCGACAGAAGCTTAAACCCTAGTTTATGCGTTGCTTCATAAGGGGCTGATTTGGACCCACATGTTTCATGATATGGTTAGGTTTTCAATAATACTTTTGTTGTAGTTGCGGATGCTTGCAATAGAGGTTAATCATAAGTGGGATGCTTGTCCAAGTAAGGACAGTACCCAAGCACCAGTCCACCACATACCAAATTATCAAATTACCGAACGCGAATCATATGAACATGATGAAAACTAGCTTGACGATAATTCCCATGTGTCCTCGGGAGCGCTTTTCTCTATATAAGAATTTGTCCAGGCTTGTCCTTTGCTACAAAAAGGATTGGGTCACCTTGCTGCACTTCATTTACTTTTGTTACTTGTTGCTCGTTACAAATTATCTTATCACAAAACTATCTGTCACCTATAATTTCAATGCTTGCAGTGAATACCTTGCTGAAAACCGCTTATCATTTCCTGCTGGTCCTCGTTGGGACTCATCGAAAGGACTACGATAGTTCCCCTATACTTTTGGGTGATCAAGACTCTTTTCTGGCGCCGTTGCCGGGGAGTGAAGCGCCTTTGGTAGGTGGAATTTGGTAAGGAAAAATTTATACAGTGTGCTGAAATTTATTGTCACTTGTTACTATGGAAAGTAATCCTCTGAGGGGCTTGTTCGGGGTATCTTCACCCCGACCAGTAGAGCAAAGAGTTGCTCCTGAACCTACTCAACCTACTGAAAATGAAAATGTCTACTTTCAAATTCCTTCGGGTATGATAGAAAAACTGCTAGCTAATCCTTTTGCAGGAGATGGAATATTACACTCTGATGAGCACCTAATATATGTGGATGAAGTTTCTGGATTATTTAAGCTTGCAGGTATGCCCGATGATGTTATCAAGAAGAAGGTATTCCCTTTATCTTTGGAGGGAGATGCATTGACATGGTATAGGCTATGTGATGATGTGGGATCATGGAACTACAAACGATTGAAATTGGAATTTCATTAGAAGTTTTATCCTATGCATCTTGTTCATCGTGATCGTAATTATATATATAATTTTTGGCCTCGCGAAGGAGAAAGCATCGCTCAAGCTTGGGGGAGGCTTAAATCAATGTTATATTCATGCCCCAATCATGAGCTCTCAAGAGAAATGATTATCCAAAAAATTTATGCTCGGCTTTCTGATAACAATCGCACCATGCTCGATACTTCTTGTGCCGGCTCCTTTATGATGAAGACAATTGAATTCAAATGGGATTTATTGGAAAGAATTAAATGCAAAAGATTGGGATCTTGACGAAGGTAAGGAGTCAGGTATGACACCTAAGTTTTATTGTGTTAAATCTTTTATGGATACCGATGTTTTCCTTTAATTTAGCACTAAATATGGACTTGACTCTGAGATAGTAGCTTCTTTTTGTGAATCTTTTGCTACTCATGTTGATCTCCCTAAGGAGAAGTGGTTTAAATATCATCCTCCCATAGAAGTAAAAGTAGATGCACCTATTAAAGTTGAAGAAAAGACTATCACTTATAATGATCCTATTATTCCTACTTCTTATGTTGAGAAACCACCTTTTCCTGTTAGGATGAAAGATCATGCTAAAGCTTCAACTGTGGTTCGTAAAAGCAATATTAGAACCTATACACCTCCTAAGCAAGTTAAAGTTGAACCTAATATTGCTATTGTTAAGGATCTCTTGGTTGATAATATTGATGGGCATGTTATTTATTTCTGTGATGAAACTGCAAGAATTGCTAAACCTTGTGCTAAAGATAAACATAGACCTGTGGTAGGCATGCCTGTTATTTCTGTTAAAATAGGAGATCATTGTTATCATGGCTTGTGTGATTTGGATGCTAGTGCAATATCTATTGACTTATACAAAGAAATTATGCATGATATTGCACCCGCTGAGTTAGAAGAAATTGATGTCACCATTAAACTTGCCAATAGAGATACTCACCAATGGGAATTGTTAGAGATGTTGAAGCCTTGTGTGGGAAAACTAAATATCCTGCTGATTTTCTTGTTCTTGGTTCCCCACAAGATAGCTTTTGTCCCATTATATTTGGTAGACCCTTCTTGAACATTGTTAATGCTAGGATAGACTGCAAAAAGGATGTTATTACTATTGGTTTGGGTGATATGTCTCATGAGTTCAACTTTTCTAAATTTCGTAGACAACACCGTGAAGAGGAATTGCCTAGTAAAGATGAAATTATTGGCCTTGCTTCTATTGCTGTACCTCCTAGTGATCCTTTAGAACAATATTTGCTAGACCATGAAAATGATATGTTTATGAATGAAAGAAGGGAAATAGATGAAGTGTTCTTTAAATAGGGACCTATTCTGAAACACAACTTGCCTGTTGAAATCTTAGGGGATCCTCCTCCACCCAAGCTTAAACCATTGCTTGATACTCTTAAATATGCTTATCTTGATGAAAAGAAGATATATCATGTTATTATTAGCGTTAACCTTTCAGATAAGGAGGAAGAAAAATTATTGAAAACTCTGAAGAAGCACTGTCCTGCTATTGCATATACTCTTGATGATCTTAAGGGCATTAGTCCCACTCTATGTCAACACAAAATAAATTTGGAAAAAGATGCCAAACCAGTTATTGATCACCAACGACGACTGAACCCTAAGATGAAAAAAGTGGTAAGAAAAGAAATACTAAAGCTCCTTGAGGCAGGTATAATTTATCCCGTTGCTGATAGTCAGTGGGTAAGTCATGTCCATTGTGTTCCTAAGAAGGGAGGTATTACTTCATTCCTAATGATAAAGATGAATTGATTCCGCAAAGAATTATTACAGGTTATAGGATGGTAATTGATTTCCGCAAATTAAATAAGGCTACTAAAAAGATCATTACCCCTTACCTTTTATTGATCAAATGCTAGATAAATTATCCAAACATACACATTTTTGCTTTCTAGATGGTTATTATGGTTTCTCTCAAATACCTATGTCAGCTGATGATCAATCTATGTCTGCATTCTGGGAACGGGGGTCCCCAGACTTGCCTGCCTGTGGTCCGCGGCGTGGCCAAGCAGCAGGCCGTACGGCCCATCTTCATCAACAAAGCATCCAAGACCCTCGCGAGGGTCCAAGCCTCGCGAGGCGGATGACGCAAGACCTCCTCCCGAGCGGCCTAGTCAGGCAGGCTCGCGAGGGGTGGAGATATCAAGGCAAGGCGAACCTCACGAGACTCTCGTGACGTGAGCCATGACGATCGACACCAGGCGGGCGCCAGCGCGCGCAGCGTCCTTGTTTCCCCCTTAGTGCAAAGGAGGCAAGCGCAGCCGTAGAGTACCGAGGCCTCAGGCAAAGGTTGCCATTTCGGTGCAACAAGACCAAGACCATGGACTGCAAGATGGAGGTCATCGTGGAGCCCGAGACGGCGTCACCACCAGAGCCTTTCACAGGCGAAGACCGCTTTTGTCAGGATAGCTTGTACTAGCTGTCCCCCTTCAAATTAGCCCGCCATTGTTGGCTCCCTTCCCGCTCAATATTTGGGAAGATGACCAGGGCCTCTATAAATAGGACTAGCCACCATCATAGTAGGGATCGGATCAGATCGGATCTCATCTCATCTCATCTCATCTTAGCTTGAGGGAATCTACACACCACAAGTTCATACGCACAAGAACACCTCAACCTCAGGAGGCTGTTCTTCCCCTTGTATTGTTCATCATCAGCCCAAGAGGCAATCCACCACCACCACACTGGAGTAGGGTATTACACCATAATGGTGACCCGAACCAGTATAAACCCCGTGTCTTTCTGTGTTGTGAGTTCGTCGAGTTCGTCTGCAAGACCTTAGCGAGCTAGAGCGTAGATCGGTAGGAGGGAAAGGCTTCACGTGCACCCCAGTGTTCGAACCTTAAGGGTTTGCCGGAACCCCACATCCGACATTTGGCGCGCCAGGTAGGGGTGCTCCGTAGCTTCCCTTCCATCAGTTCGTCGCTCCATCGCTCCGTCGTCTCCATGGCGGACGCTCGCCGTGCTCGAGCCGAGCGTCGGGCTGCCCTCGCTGTTCGCGTCGCTCAGATGGCTCCTGTCGGCGGGCCGCCTCGTCGTTCTCCGTCTCCCGCCGCCAACGCTGCCACCGTCCCGGTGGGGAACGAGCAGCAGGCGTCCTTGCAGCATCCTTCAGTGTGGCAGGACGGCCGCACCGCTACTCCATCACTCACCCCTGCTGGTTCTTCGTCTCACGCGCACCGTGCTCCCATGGAGGCACGGGCCGCGCTCATCGTGCGAACAAGCTCCTGTGTTACCACCCCGTCGACAACCTCTATGAGGAGTGGCTCGACCGCGTCGTCGAGCTCGTCCATGCCGTAGGGGGCTCTCCGAAGCTGTCCCACTCTCTGCCTCCCCCTCAACCAGTCGCGGGCGACGGGGCTCATGGCTTGCCTCCACCGCCTCGACCCCAAGACGGTGCCTTGGCACCAAGGCGCGCGCCTCCACGGCGTGATCCACCGTGCCCGGTGCCCGCGCGTGAAGAAAGAAGCTGCCAAGAAATCCCGCAGCCACGAGAAGCTGCACCATCGCTCCCCGTGCCACCTCGTCAAGACCGTGTGCCGCCTACAGTGGCGCAGCGCGGACCTCGCCAAGACCAAGCTCCGCGTCAGAAGCAGGCCCCGGCGACCATGGCTGGCTGCCGTGCCTTCACCCCCGAACTGCGTAGCGTCGCCTGGCCAGGCAAGCTCAAGCCAGATCTACCTCCTCGATACGACGGCACCACCGACCCCACGGAGTTCATGCAGCTCTATGAGTTGAGCATCGAAGCAGCCAACAGCGACGAAAAATTCATGGCGATCTGGTTTCCCATGGCTCTCAAGGATGGGGCCCGCTCCTGCCTCCTGAACCTGCAACACGGCTCGATCTCCTCCTGGGACGAGATGTGCGACCGCTTTGTCGGCAACTTCCAGGGCACTCGCGACCACCCACCAGCCGCGGGCGATCTATGCCGCATCAAGCAATAGTCAGGAGAGACCCTCCAGAAGTACATCCACGCTTCAACAACACCTGCCTCAAGATCCCCAAGGTCACGAACGAAGCCATCATCTCCGCGTTCTTAGACGGCGTCCGTGACGTCAAGACGAAGGAAGAGCTGGCTATCCACGAGGAGCTTTGCACATCTCAGGAGTTGTTCAACCTAGCAACCAAGTGCGCAAGAGCTGAGGAGGAGCGCATCTCTCCTTGAGCTGCCAGCTGCAGGAGTGGAGGAGAAGAAGGCCAAGGCCAAGGCCGTGAAGCACAAAGAGGCAGTAGTGCTCGCAGCGGAGCCCGACACCAAGCGAGGGAGAGATCAGCCTGAGTCGTCCAAGAACGGCCGACCGTTCTACGCCTTCCACAACCTGAACACCCACAACATCAGCGACTGCCGAGAGCTCAGAGCCATACGGGAAGGACGCTATGGTCAACGCCCCGAGCACAACGATCGGGGCTACGGCCGCGAAGGAGGACATGGAGGCAGGCACTGGGATGACCGTGGCCCGCGCCAGGAGTGGCGCGACCGGCCTCGTGAGGACCGCTGGCAGGACCAACCTCGCGAGGGCGCCTGGAGGGACCCGCCTCGTGAGGATCGCCCCCAGGGCAACGCCGGTCTTACCCTGTTGCCGCCACCAAGAAGGAACGATGACCACCACCAGGACGAGGGGGCTAGGGGCTTCCAGGAGCCGCGTGCGATCACTTGCATCTTGGGCGGTGCTCAGGCCCCAGCCTCTCAGTACATCTTCAAACAGTTCGCTCGTGAGGTGAACGCGGCGCTCCCCAAGCTCGAGGCCACGCGCCCGCTGAGGTGGTCCCAATGTGACATCACCTTCGACTCGGCAGACCAGCTCAAGTGCGCAGCCACCACTGGCGCACTCCCTATGATGTGCTCCCCAGTCATCATCAATGTGCAAGTCACCAAGATTCTCATCGACGGCGGCGCAGGGCTCAACGTCCTATCCGTCGACACGTTCGAGAACCTCCAAGTGCCCTATGAGCAGCTCCAGCCAACCAAGCCTTTCTCAGGAGTGACTGACGATTCCACCACACCGATAGGGCAAGTCCGCCTGCCTGTCACCTTCGGGGAGCCAAGAACTACCACACCGAGCTCATCGACTTCGACGTCGCGCACACCCGCCTCTCGTACAATGCCAACCTCGGGTATCCAGCCCTGGCCAAGTTCATGGCAGTCACTCACCACGGCTACAATGTTCTCAAGATGCCAGGTGAAAGTGCAACTATCTCTAGGTGGTTTTGGTAATTCATAACAACATATAGCTCATTGAGCTAATGCTATTCCAAGATGATTATTTCAGGAAAGCTCAATGATTGGCATGGCATGGATGGTGAAAGTGGAACCCTCAAAATGCTAAGGACAAAGGATTGGCTCAAGCTCAAAAGCTCAAGACTCTTCATTTTATATTTTAGTGATCCAAGATCACATTGAGTCTTTAGGAAAAGCCAATACTATCAAGAAGGGATGAGGTGTTGCTTAATGAGCCTCTTGCTTCATGTGCTTAGTGATATGCTCCAAAACCCTCAACTACTTTCCCATATCCACATATGACCTAAACCCTAAGCCAAACTCGGTCCTGCCGATTCTTTCTATCCGGCGCCACCGAGTTTCACTTGTCATAAGCCACTGCCAAACCCTAGCAATTCGGTTCTACCGATAGGGATCTCGGTCTCACCGAGATGGGATTGCAAACTCTCTGTTTCCATTTCGTAACTTTTCGGTCTCACTGAAAGAGCGAATCGGTCCCACCGAGATTGCAATGTAAATTCAGTGTTTCCCTTTTGTAACTTTTCGGTCTCACCGAAAGAGCAAATCGGTCCCACCGAGTTTGCCTGACCAACTCTCTGGTTAGCTAATTACCAAATTCGGTCTCACCGAGTTTGTGTAATCGGTCTCACCAAGATTACGTTATGCCCAAACCCTAACCATATCAGTCCTACCGAGTTGCATGTCAGTCTCACCAAAAATCTCTAACGGTCACTAGGTTTACCTTTTCGGTCCGACCGAGTTTGTTGATTCGGTCCCACCGAGATTGGAAAACTATGTGTAACGGTTGGATTTTGTGTGGAGGCTATATATACCCCTCCACCTCCTCTTCATTCGTGGAGAGAGCCATCAGAACACATACACAATTCCAACTCATATGTTCTCAGAGAGAACCACCTACTCATGTGTTGAGACCAAGATATTCCATTCCTACCATATGAATCTTGATCTCTAGCCTTCCCCAAGTTGCTTTCCACTCAAATCTTCTTTCCACCAGATCCAAATCCTATGAGAGAGAGTTCAGTGTTGGGGAGACTATCATTTGAAGCACAAGAGCAAGGAGTTCATTACCTACACACCATTTGTTACTTCTTGGAGAGTGGTGTCTCCTAGATTGGCTAGGTGTCACTTGGGAGCCTCCGACAAGATTGTGGAGTTGAACCAAGGCGTTTGTAAGGTCAAGGAGATCGCCTACTTCGTGAAGATCTACCGCTAGTGAGGCAAGTCCTTCGTGGGCGATGGCCATGGTGGGATAGACAAGGTTGCTTCTTCGTGGACCCTTTGTGGGTGGTTGCTTCTTCGTGGACCCTTTGTGGGTGGTTGCTTCTTCGTGGACCCTTTGTGGGTGGAGCCCTCCGTGGACTCGCGCAACCGTTACCCTTCGTGGGTTGAAGTCTCCATCAACGTGGATGTAGGATAGCACCACCTATCTGAACCATGGGAAAAACATCTGTGTCTCCAATTGCGTTTGAATTCTCCAAACCCTTCCCTTTACATTCTTGCAAGTTGCATGCTTTACTTTCCGCTGCCAATATACTCTTTGCATGCTTGCTTGAATTGTGTGATGATTGCTTGACTTGTCCTACAATAGCTAAAATCTGCCAAGAACTAAAATTGGGAAAAGGTTAAGTTTTTATTTGGTCAAGTAGTCTAATCACCCCCCCTCTAGACATACTTTCGATCCTACAAGTGGTATCAGAGCTTTGGTCTCCATTTGCTTTGATCTCTATAGCTTTTTTGTGGTCATAGCCTTGGTTTCACAACCTAGGAGAGTATGGCGTCTAGCGAGGGAAATTATCACCGTAGAGGTCCTTACTTTGATGGTACTAATTTTGCTAGTTGGAAGCATAAAATGAAAATGCATATTCTTGGACATAACCCTACCGTTTGGGCTATTGTGTGTGTTGGTTTGCAAGGTGACTTCTTTGATGGGAAAGAACCAAACCATGAAGCTACCATGGATGAGTTGAAGATGCTGCAATACAATGCTCAAGCTTGTGATATTCTCTTCAACGGATTGTGCCCTGAAGAATTCAACAAAATCAGCCGTCTTGAGAATGCAAAGGAAATTTGGGACACTTTGATTGTTATGCACGAAGGTACCGACTCCGTCAAGGAATCCAAATTGGATGTGCTTCAAAGACAACTTGACAAGTTCAAAATGAAGGATGGTGAAGGTGTCGCTGAAATGTACTCTAGGCTTGCTCTCACCACAAATGAGATTGCCGGCTTAGGAAGTGAAGAGATGACCGATAGATTCATCATCAAGAAGATTCTAAGAGCCTTGGATGGAAAATATGATACCGTGTGCACATTGATCCAAATGATGCCCAATTACAGAGATCTCAAGCCAACGTAGGTGATTGGAAGAATTGTTGCTCATGAGATGTCACTTAAGGATAAAGAGGAACTTCACAACAAATCAAGTGGTGCCTACAAAGCCTCATGTGAAGCCCCTACATCATCAAGTGAGAAACAAGACTTCAATGAAGAATTGAACTTAATGGTGAAGAACTTCAACAAGTTCTATAAGAGTAGAAGCAAAGATAGAAGCTTCAAGTCAAGGTCCTACAATGACAAAAGATCTTCTAGTCGAGAGCGAAACTGCTATAGTTGTGGAAGACCCGGATACTATTCCAATGAGTGTACGGCTCCCTACAAGAGAAGAGAAGATTCTCCAAAAAGAAGAAGCAAAGAATCACCACCAAGAGAGAGAAGGAGTAGAGATGATCGTTATGAACGAAGATACTCACGGAGAAGCAAGGATTCGGAAAGGAAGGAAATATCATCAAGGAGCTACACAAAATGAAGACATCAAGCTCATGTTGGTGAATGGGTATCCGGCTCCGACTCCGACAGCCACTCTGAGAGAAGTTATCACTCCAACTCCGAAGATACTCAAGATGAAGGTGTTGCCGGTCTAGCACTTGTGTCAACCAACTCCTACGACATATTTGACTCACCAAATGAAGGAATTGGAAGATGCTTCATGGCCAAAGGTCCTAAGGTAACACACCCCGAGTATGTTGATTTCAATAGTGATGAAGATGACTTGTTAGGTGATGATTTGCTTGTTGACAACTCTAGTGATGAATACTATGATGAAACGTCAATTAATCATGCTAATCAAGATAAAACGAATGACAATGATAAGGAGAAGATTGAGGCTCTAACTACAGAACTAAACACTCTTAAGTTAGCTCATGAAACTATCTTCAAAGATCATCGAGAACTTTTAAGAGCTCATGAGAAATTATGCTTTGAAAAGCTCAATCTTGAGCAAGAGCATGAGTTCTTAAAAGCAATCAATGATGATCTTCGCAAGAAAAGTTCTCCTTACATTGCCAAGCGTTTACTCTTATCCACTTACATGCCTCAAGTCAAGTCTAGTAACAAGAACAAGAAAGATTCTTCCTCTAGCAGTAACAATGATCGCTAAATCCAATATTGTTGCTTCTAGTAGTTCTCTTGATTCCACTAATGATTCTCTTAGCCAAGTTACACTTGAGCAAGAAAATAGCTTATTGAAGGGAATTATAGAGAAAGGAGTGTACAAAAGCCTTGCCGGGAGTAAGCAATTCAAGGAAATTATGCGCAAGCAAGGAATGCACCGGAAGAATCAAGGTGTTGGTTTTGAACGAAAGTTCAATGCCAATGGAGTTGAGTGGGAAGAAGATCAATACCCCAAGACAAAGTTTGTTCCTCAACAAGAGAAGTATGATACTTCTTTCAAGGGGACACAAGCTCAAGATGATCTTCCACCACAAGACTACAAGCAAAAAGGCAAGGACAAGCTTCAAGAGGAAATTGATGCATTTGAAGAAGCTCCTAAGACCTTAGTCAAGTGGATTCCCAAGACTACTTCAAGTTCCACTTCATCAAGTATGACTACAACTCCAAGGGTTCCCATCAAGATGTTGTGGATCCAAAAGAAGAAGAACTAGAGAGTTCTTGAGGGTGACTCCGCCAACATACTTCTCTCTTATCATTTTGGCAAGAACAAGTGCAATCAACTTCCACATCTTGCACTAGATCAAGGAGTCACAAACCCTCTTGTTGGTAAGACAAGGGACAAGGTAACCTAAAAGTTTTCATGGACATCATCTTGTGTGTGCATCACTCTATGTCTATGGATATCCTTGTTTGTTCCTTGTGGGACTAACCCATGTAGGTATTGAAAGTGCAATTCACTCAAATGGATAGCTCCAAGTGATCTACATCAACATTGAGCATCCACATCTTCAACATCTACATGAAGTCATCATCGACAAAACCCGAGGTTAGTTCATCCCTCTAAGGGGGGATATCACATCTAGGGGGAGCTTTACTCTAAGACTTGAGCTAAAGCAACTCTAAAGATGTGAACACAACAATGCTTTATGAAAAAGTGGTAACCCCACTTGAGCTTAAACGATGAGTATGACCTATGATCAAGTGTTCTCACTTGTCTCCTAAGTCAATATACTCATATATAGATGACCTTGTAATCGCAAATTGCTTGATAGATGCTAGAATTGGTTGTGCATGCCTTGTCACATATTTCATTTGCCATCTTATTGTGTGAGCATGCTGGTTGCATATTTTACTCATTCGAGGACATCCACTTGTTGTTTTGATTGTTTGTTTTTATTTCCTTTTGCCAAGTGGATGGACAAGAATGCCTAAGAACGTCCTCTTGCTATCTATGCTTTTCTCGTCTCAAACTCTATTCATGCTATATCACAAAATTTGATCAAGTCAGATTTGAACCACTCTGTGTGAGGAGCGCTCGGAGTCCCCGATTCATCATAGACTTAAACTTCCAAAACCTCTTTATGATTCTCGGTCTGACCGATACCCCACTTTCGGCCCTACCAAGATCATTAAGTTGATCTAGGTTTTCGATCTCGGTGCAACCGATTTGAACCTTTCGGTCACACCGAGTTTCAGTAACTGCTTGCAATTATGAATCTCGGTGCTACCGAGTTGTTCCACTCAGTCACACCGACAGGGTCGGGCTATATATATAGTCACGGGCAAAAATTTGGAAATTTCTCCGAACCCCTTCGCCCACGCGATAGCCTGCTCTGCCAACGTGGTCTCCGGATCGTCTCCTCGCCGCCAGCCGCCTCCAGTTGCTGGTCTCCATCGCCGTCAACGGAATTCTACCCCACCGTTGCCGCCGTAGCGAGTCTCCGCCGAACTAGGGTATGGACTCGATCTTTGTGCTATTCTCCAATCCGATTCTTAGCACATTGTGATCATCATGATTCTTGCCACGATTGAAACACTCCTATCTAGTCAATGCGTTCATAGATTAGTTTTGATTCGAAAATTTTAGGGTTAGGTTTCCGCCGAAACCATCTCGGACCCACCGAGTTGAAAAACTCGGTCCCACCGATTTGGCTTATGCCACTACACAAGTGAGACTCGGTCTGACCGAGAATTACTTATCGGTGTGACCGATTTTGGAACTTTGTGAAACCCTAGCAGTCTCGGTGCCACCGAACTGTGACTCGGTCTGACCGAGTTCACTAGTTTAGGTTCCAAAACTGCTTCGGTATCACCGAGTTTAAAAATCGGTAGATCCGAGATGATTTCAGTGGGAAACTAAAACTATGTTTTTGGATCATTCTTTTGCAAAAATCTCTGCATTTTGTGATGCTCATCCACTCTATCTCATCTATAACCTATTCACAGGGTCAGCAGATAGCTTGTTCATCATGTCAGATCAGAGTGACAGCCAGAACATGTCAGAGCAGCAAGTGCACATGAGTGAGGGCACTAGTCCCTCCAGCTCTTCAGATGATGGCAGCAGGAGTACTCCTAGCAATTTGCCAAAAGCTGCCACCAGACAAAGGAAGAAGAGAACTTCAGATTCTGAGGATGAAGATTATGTGGCAGAGGAAGAGGAAGCCACATCAAAGAGAGTTGAGCTAGCACAGGGCACAAAGCCAGGGTTAAAGATCAAAAGGCCAGCATGCAGGCAGCCTATGCCAAAGGCCAGAGCTTCAACCAAGATTTCTGAGAAGCCCACTCCCTTAGAGCCAGTTGCTGCTGAAGGAAAGAAAAGGAAGGAAAGAGTCAAGAAGACCGTAGCCAGAGTGCTTGGCAAGGCTTCCATCATGGAAGAAGAGGAAGAAGAAGAGGTTGCTGCACCAGCACCTAAGGCACCTAAGCTTATGGGTGATGATATAAGATCAGGGGCTGCCACATCCAAGCCCAAAGAAGCACCCAAAGCTGCCTCCAAGCCCAAGTCTGCACCAAAGAGAAATACAAGGAGCATCCCAGCTACTGAGAAGAACAAGGCCCCAGTGCCTGAAGCTGCAGAAGAAGAGGAAGATAATGTTCTAAGAAAGCTCAAGCCCAAGATCCCAGACCACAACGATGCTCATCCTGTGGCTGAGGATATGAAACTCAGGAGAGATTCAGGGCTCAGGAAGTGGAGAGAAGCAGACCCGTATGCTTCAAGGAGGAGGACTGCTGTTGACTACAGATTTCACACCAAGGAACAGCAGGACTTCTATGAGACAGTGCTACTTGATAAGAAGCCCATAGTTTGGGACATGAGATGGGTTGATTGGGAGTACATCAAGCACAATGAAGAACACTATCCTGGAGTGCAAGACAGCTTTAGTGCTTGTGGAGTTGCAGACTTTGTTGGGCAGAAGCTCACAAAGTGGAACGAGGAACTCATTATGCAATTCTACTCCACAGCACACTTCTACCCAGATAGAAGGATCACATGGATGTCTGAAGGTACGAGGTACCAATCTACTATTGCTGAGTGGGCACAGCTCATCAATGCCCCAGAGGAGCATGAGGATGACTTGGATATCTATGCCAAGAAGAAGATGGATCATAACTCAATGTCAAATATGTACAAGGAAATTCCAAATGAAGCTCTTGAAACTTTCAAATTTGGCTCGATGCATTATCTTCTGTCAGGGCTGCCAACCATTAACTGGATCCTTAGGCACACTCTGTTTCCCAAGTCAGGTGATCACAAGATGATCAGAGGCCATGCAATCAATTTGCTTCATGTATTTGATGTACCTCAGAAATTCAAGGTCATGAGCCTCATGGTAGAGACTATCAAGAGGACTGCAGCAGACCAGAAGAGGAGCTGTGGTTATGCCCCTCAGATTCAGGAGCTCATCAACTCTAAGATGGGCACGGGCATATACTTGTTGGACAAGGAACACCTGCCCATCCATCCAGATTTTGAATATAATCAAGTTGTTATGACTGAGAATGAACCATCGTCTGCACAAGCACAAGCAAACAAGGAGAAGGCAAGGAAGGAGAAAGCTGCCAAGATGCCAACTCAAGAGGAGGCATCTGAGTATTTCTTGAAAACCAAACAAGAGCAGCTTGGTTACCTAATTGCATCCACCCTACGGTTTGAGAAAGGACTAGCCACCCTAACTCAGAACCAGGCAAGCCTAGAGAGAATCATGGAACGAAAGTTCTATGACTTGGATGTCAAGGTGACAGAGATTCAGACTGCAGTGGAGCAGCTCCAAGATGATATGCAGGAGAGGAAAGGGAAGACAACCACTGATGCCTTTGCCAGAGTGCCACGAGGTCCGAGGTCGTCTGCAGTGCCAGTTCCTGACACAAGAGCAACTGCCTCAGCTCCAGCCGTAGCACCAGCCCAACCAGCTCCAGCGTCTACTTCAGCGTCTACAGAAGCCTTCGTCCGTGGAGTGCTCCGGACTCCACCACCACCTGAAGATCAAGCCTGAGCGTCGATCTAGCACTATGCATTTTCTAGGAACTTTTTGGTAACTTGTTGCCAAAGGGGGAGAAAAATGTATAGACCATAGGCTTCGAGAGAGAGAGTGTTGCTTTTTTTTATCTCTTGCTTTATTTGGTGGTTTTTCGAACTTTGTTTGCTTTTGAGTGCTTGAGATAGTATGTCAATGCTCTGTGAGACATTGATGATCATGTGTTTGATCATAAGCTACACTTAATGCTTGGTGCATGCTTGATATATCTTATCTATCTTATGTGATCATTCACTATTCTTGGTGATGAGTGCATGTATTTCATTCTTATCATTTTAAGCGCTCCACCAAGATGTATGTGACATGGAAGAGTAACCCATGACTCTAACTCCTTGTGCATTTGCAGTCCAAAGCAAATTTTAAATATGCACAAATTTAGGGGGAGCTCTTACTTATCACATACTTCTCAAAGCGACGATATATTTCATGCTTATTATCTTTTGTCGAAGCTTTGATCTATATGTTGTCATCAATTACCAAAAAGGGGGAGATTGAAAGTGCAACTATCCCTAGGTGGTTTTGGTAATTCATAACAACATATAGCTCATTGAGCTAATGCTATTCCAAGATGATTATTTCAGGAAAGCTCAATGATTGGCATGGCATGGATGGTGAAAGTGGAACCCTCAAAATGCTAAGGACAAAGGATTGGCTCAAGCTCAAAATCTCAAGACTCTTCATTTTATATTTTAGTGATCCAAGATCACATTGAGTCTTTAGGAAAAGCCAATACTATCAAGAAGGGATGAGGTGTTGCTTAATGAGCCTCTTGCTTCATGTGCTTAGTGATATGCTCCAAAACCCTCAACTACTTTCCCATATCCACATATGACCTAAACCCTAAGCCAAACTCGGTCCTACCGATTCTTTCTATCCGGCCACACCGAGTTTCACTTGTCATAAGCCACTGCCAAACCCTAGCAATTCGGTTCTACCGATAGGGATCTCGGTCTCACCGAGATGGGATTGCAAACTCTCTGTTTCCCTTTCGTAACTTTTCGGTCTCACCGAAAGAGCGAATCGGTCCCACCGAGATTGCAATGTAAATTTAGTGTTTCCCTTTTGTAACTTTTCGGTCTCACCGAAAGAGCAAATCGGTCCCACCGAGTTTGCCTGACCAACTCTCTGGTTAGCTAATTACCAAATTCAGTCTCACCGAGTTTGTGTAATCGGTCTCACCGAGATTACGTTATGCCCAAACCCTAACCATATCGGTCCTACCGAGTTGCATGTCAGTCCCACCGAAAATCTCTAACGGTCACTAGGTTTACCTTTTCGGTCCGACCGAGTTTGTTGATTCGGTCCCACCGAGATTGGAAAACTATGTGTAACGGTTGGATTTTGTGTGGAGGCTATATATACCCCTCCACCTCCTCTTCATTCATGGAGAGAGCCATCAGAACACATACACAATTCCAACTCATATGTTCTGAGAGAGAACCACCTACTCATGTGTTGAGACCAAGATATTCCATTCCTACCATATGAATCTTGATCTCTAGCCTTCCCCAAGTTGCTTTCCACTCAAATCTTCTTTCCACCAGATCCAAATCCTATGAGAGAGAGTTCAGTGTTGGGGAGATTATCATTTGAAGCACAAGAGCAAGGAGTTCATTACCTACACACCATTTGTTACTTCTTGGAGAGTGGTGTCTCCTAGATTGGCTAGGTGTCACTTGGGAGCCTCCGACAAGATTGTGGAGTTGAACCAAGGAGTTTGTAAGGGCAAGGAGATCGCCTACTTCGTGAAGATCTACCGCTAGTGAGGCAAGTCCTTCGTGGGCGATGGCCATGGTGGGATAGACAACGTTGCTTCTTCGTGGACCCTTTGTGGGTGGTTGCTTCTTCGTGGACCCTTTGTGGGTGGAGCCCTCCGTGGACTCGCGCAACCATTACCCTTCGTGGGTGGAGCCCTCCGTGGACTCGCGCAACCGTTACCCTTCGTGGGTTGAAGTCTCCATCAACGTGGATGTAGGATAGCACCACCTATCCGAACCACGGGAAAAACATCCGTGTCTCTAATTGCGTTTGAATTCTCCAAACCCTTCCCTTTACATTCCTGCAAGTTGCATGCTTTACTTTCCGCTGCCAATATACTCTTTGCATGCTTGCTTGAATTGTGTGATGATTGCTTGACTTGTCCTACAATAGCTAAAATCTGCCAAGAACTAAAATTGGGAAAAGGTTAAGTTTTTATTTGGTCAAGTAGTCTAATCACCCCCCCCCCCTCTAGACATACTTTGATCCTACACCAGGAAGCGGGGGAATCATCATGGTCCCATGTGAACAAAGGGATGCGGTGTGCTCCCTTGAGCGCGCCTTCCGAGCCGCCGCGATCGACAACCCTGACAGCAGAAGTGAAGGCCCTCCGGAGAGCATCCCCAAGAAGAAGCTGCCGCACCACGCAGGACCCCAAGAAGATGGCGTCGCATCAGGAGCCTCGTCAGGATCGGCGCCCGCTCCAGGGGCGCCTCCCTCCACCACATAGGAAAGTGTGCCCGGCGCCCTCCTTAGGCAGGACTCGGGGGCTCTCTTCTGGAGGGCCTCGGACCTTGTCAACCTCACGAGGGAGGCGCTTGGGCACCACTTGGAGGCGTGCTTCGCGGCACGCGACCGTCGGGAGAGCACAGGGCAAGGAGTGCCCACCACTCAGGAGTTCATCACCGAGACCACCCAAGAGCTACAAGACGCAAGAGCCATGCACGGCGACGGCCGCTCACGGAGTGCGGCTCACCATCCAGGTGAGGGTGCTGAGTTGCGCGTCTGCGTCGAGGTCCCAGGGCTCAACAGGGCCGCATCTCAGGAACGCTTCTGGCCATCATGTGCGGGCCGCTGTGAGGGTCCACCACATAGCTACATCCGCATGCCCTTCGGCTTGCCGAGCGTGGTGACGGCCTATCAGTGCAACGTGCGGCAAGCCCTAGCGGCTCAGGAGGCCAGGTTCCACGCCGTTCTGAAGGAGATGGGGATGGTCTTTAGGGAACCTCCTGAGCCCCCAGAGCCTCCCGAGGCTCAGGGTCCCGGTGGCTCATGAGGAGTCATTCCTTCAACGTGTGGCTTCAGCTGCACCAAGTCTACTTCGTCTACAAAACCAGGTGACATCTTCCAAGTTCATTTAAGATGGGAGCGCCCCTCAGGCTGCATTATTCCAAGGCCACATGGGTTCATCCCTGTGGCATGTATCCATTTTGCTTAAGTCTTTAGCTTACCTTGCTGGGGGCACCCCTCGGGCTGCATCATCCCCACGCCGCTCGGGCCAGACCCGGTGGCATGTATCTTCCTGCATTTACCTAAGTCGATCTGCTCTTCATGCTTAACCTACCGACGGCTATCGCCTGCTCGGTTGCCGCCTGCTGCGGGTCTGTTTATCCCATGCAACTCGCTTGCACATTAAAAGTGGGGCTCCCGAGCATCGCGACTCAGGAGCTCTTACTGGCTCTCCAGCCCTCACCCCCTGGCCTTGACCACGGCATCGCGACTTGGCATACCAGTGGCGGTTGAGCTCGCTCGAGGGCCGGGACCTAAGGACGTAGAGTGCTTGCATCTAACCACCTTGCAGGGACATACAGTCACCAAGACTCAAGACCAGGCGCAACCCGCCTTGAGGTAGGGCCTAGTGAGTCCCGCGCTGGCTCACGAGTGTCCGGATACACCTCGCAGCCCTGCCGTGCAAGCCACGTGTCAGGGCGGGGCTATACACACCCCGGGGGCTCCTCCTGGTGGGGGGCCCATCCCACGCCCAAGTGGAAGCTCCATGCTCCGTGCTGGCTGTCGACACTGCCGAGGAGTGGCTATGCACGTGCACAAGCGGAAGCACTATGCTCCGCGCTGGTGATAAACAACTAAGGGCGACCCCACGGTCGTACCAACCTCAGGGAGCCCAGAGCTCAGCGCCCAGCCTCACCATGACGCCTCCCCTCAAGAGAGTCACGCGAGGGGGCTGGGCACGGGGGCTGCGCTCGGGTCACGCCCAAGTGCACGCCACCCAACCAGGTCCCCCGGACCTGGGCATCGCGCGCCCCTCCCGAGGCCTCGGCGAGGGCAGGTACGGAAATTGTTTGAACGTCAAGGGGGACTCCTGAGCATCGCGACTCAGGAGCCTAACTGGTCACGTAGCCCCTCACTCCTTGGTCCGTCCTGGTCTCCGGTCGGCCCAATGGCGGTTGAGGTATGCGCGGGGCCGGGCTCTGCCGACGTAGAACATTAATCTATCCTCATGAACTCTCCCTATATGTTGTTCGCATGTCAAGGGGGACTCCTGAGCATCACGACTCAGGAGCCTAACTGGTCACGTGGCCCCTCACTCCTTGGACCATCCTGGTCTCCGTACGGCCCAATGGCGGTTGAGGTATGCGCGGGGCCGGGCTCTGTCGACGCAGAACAAAGCAAATAGGAAGGAAAACGCAAAATCTCAAAGCAAATATTACAAGCATATTATTCTCACAATACCAAATGAAAAGTCTAAACGCCTCCACGAGGCCTGATGTATGTCGCAGGAATGAAACGAGAAGAATAGGTCACCCCTGGATGTCGCCATCGCCTGCGGAAGGTGCTCCCCCATGGGCAACGATGTTCTCACCTTCACCACCAGCCGCAGGATCCGTGGCATCGCCGGACAGAGGATCGGAGACAAAGCCACGGAACTTCCCCAGCAAAGCCTCCACTTGACCTTGAACAGCTGCAGCGGCGGCTTCGCAGAGATCTTCAGCCACAGGCTCCAGCAGCTCGTCAAGGCGGGCGTTGGGGTCGCGGAGGTGCAGATGGCTAAGGACGCGAGTCAGCGCGGCTGAAGACAGAACGTGAGCTTCTGCCTCCGCCATGGGACCGAGGCCCTCAACGACCTCCTCAAGTGCCTTCACCATGAGAGGAAGCAGCTGGGCGGGGCCATCCTCATCAGTGTCCAGCGGCTTCTCCAGGCCATGCTCGTAGAGCGTCCTCAGCGCCTTGCGAGATCTCTTCTCGAGATCGGCGAAGGCCACACGGTCTTCAGCCAAGACTCGCGCCTTGGCATCAAGATCGGCCTCCCTCACTGCCGGGGTTTCTGATCCACGGACACCTATGGGACCGGCGGACCGGGTCCCTTTCGGTTCGGCGGGGGGCGGAGGTTGCGCAAAGAGCAGATCGAGGCGAAACACGCGGGCGGTTGGTCGTGCGAAGGGCGAATCGAGGCGAAGCACGCGAGCGATTTACCCAGGTTTGGGCCGCACGGATGCGTAAAACCCTACTCCTGCTTTGTGGTTTGGTATTGATTTCTAGCTCGGGAGCGCGGAGTGCTACAGTACACACCGGCGGCTAGCAAGACCGAGCGTGAGTGTTCGAAGTGGCTCCCTCCCCCCCCCCTCGTTGCACTCGGGCCTCCTTTTATATGCTCAAGGGGTTACCGACATAACAACGGAGGTAAAGGGCAAAAATGGAAAAGGTGCCGAGGATAGGCACAGCTAGGTGCTGTAGTAGGCACGGCTATCCGCTACAGTGTTATCGAACCTAACCCTGACGGCAGGGGACAAGGGCATTAAATGCCCGTCTGTGTCGCCTAAACAGTACCGAGAGGGACCGCTAGGGACGCCACCGTTTGCCACGATGGTTATCTTGCCAGTGCCTACTCGCCACCACGCGCCCCTAGCTGCACGGCCTCCCGCCACGTGTGCTCGGGAGAGCGACACGTGGGCGGGTGTGCTGGAGCGTGGGCTCGGAGAGGCGGTTCGCCGTGGCCAGCGCCTTGCCGCGTTTGTTGTCTTGTCGCGCCCGGGAGCTTGTCGCTCGCCGGGTCTTGCCGGGGCACGTAGCGCGCCGTGGCGAGTTCCTTGAAATGCCTCGAGTGGACTTCCCGGCAAGCTCCTCTTGCCGGGGTCTCGAGGTGCCTTTGATAGCCTTCCCGGCAAGCTCCTCTTGCCGGGGCCTTGGTTTGCCTTCCCGGCAAGCTCCTCTTGCCGGGGCCTTGTTTTGAGTACTTTGTTCTTGAATGGTCTTTGAAGTAGCCGCGGAGGGTCTTGGCGGTCACCCGGCAAGCCTTGCCGCGGGGATGCTGCGACTGCCCGTGCACAAGTTCGGGATACTAGGGTACCCCTACTCTAGTACACCGACACTCACCCCCATCTTCTGCTCCAACTCTTCCAACCGGTTGCGCTCGGCAGCCTGCTTCTTCCCCAGCTCCGCCAGCTCAGCATCACGGTTCTTGACGGCTTCCTCCCGGGCCTTCATCTCCTTCTCCTCTGCTTGGCGGCGGCGTACCTCTTCGGCGTGCTTGTCGCGTAGGCTCTGCAACTCGCCCTCCGGCGCTTGGCAGCGGTCACGGGCGGCCTTGGCGTCTTTCAGTGCCGCCTCGCGATCGGCTGCAGTGCCGGCGGCTCCTCGCTTCTCCCTCTCGGAAGCCGCAACAGCCTGGCCCAGCATCGCGTGTACCGCCAGGTCAGAATGAAACCAGCCGGAGGCCAACTCCAGACGCCCGGCCACCAAGCGCGGGTCAGCGCTCAGGAGATCTGCCTGCAGTTGGGTCATCTCTAAAAGGGAACGCTCCAAGACGGCAGCAGGAGCAGAAGGACCAAGAAGTGGAGATGCAGCAGTAGGAGGAAACGACATCGTCACCAGGGCTTGGGAGACCACGGGCCCCGGGGCAGCTGGGACCTCGTTAGCCGCGCCAAGCGCCGGCACTTCCGGAGCCAGCGGGGCTATGGGGGCTGATTCTACGCGGTGATGTTCCTCTTCGCCCCGCAAGGGCGACCGGGCTGGGGAGACACGGGCGATGTTGCCTCCTTGCTCTGCGGAGGGAGGCACAGCCACCGTACCCTCCTTCCTCTTCTTCGCCGAAGATGTCGGCCTGATCAAACCAAAGGCGGGCGTCAGGAAATAACAAGTACCAGCAAGGATAAAGCGAAGCTCGAGACACCTACCGATCCACCGCGAAGTACTCCACCTTCCGCTTGTGAAGCTTGAGGCCTGACAGCATCGGGGCCTGAGGGGCAGGCGTTCGGGCTCTGGCGGCGCCATGCGGTGCGGAGGCAGAATCGGATCCAGCCCCAGGAGGTGTTGGGATGGAGGCGGCACCACGGGCCACCAATGATGACCTACCCTTCATCGGGACGAGGGGCTGCTCCTTCCCCCCTTGGTAGGTGTCGGCCTCGGCATCATCAGGAAGGGCGCAGAGAATCTCGGCCTTGCTTGGAGGGGAGGTCTCCCCCACCTCTTCCGGGGTCTCCTCTGAGTCCACCTCCTCTTCCCCCTCTCCGCGGGATTCGCCAGAAGACACCTCCACCGGTTTCTGCACCATAGGAGCTCCCGAAAACACCGACGGCACCAGCCCACACGCATCAAAAGTCGGCCTGGAGGCAACGAACTCCTCCCGGTCCCTGCGTTGGAACAGGGGAATGAAGGCGCTAGGCGGGTACTCCTGGTTGTCTCTGACTATGAGACACAGGACGGCGTCCAGTTCGTCGTCGGGCAGGCCCCCCGGCCTCAGGCGGGCCTTGTTTTCCCCTCCTTCAAGCTCCCAGAAGGGGCGCGCGCGCCTGGAGTGGGGCAACCCGCAGCGTCAAGAACTCCCTCGGGAGCATCGCTCCCATTATTTTGGCCGCCCTCGCATTGCCCGGCTTCAGGTCAGTCATCATCTGCCCCAACACTGACGATGCCCGCTCATCGACAAGCTCCGCCCTGGGCCACTCCTTGCCTTGTTGGGGCGCCTCCAACGGCAACACCAGCCACGGATGGGCAAGCTTGGCGTCCACCATAACCCATTTGGATCGAATGTTGTCGGCCCTCTTCCCGGTGCTCGAGATTGAGTTGGCCTTGCCGGACGCAACCAAGTTGGCGCATCCAGAGATGTGACCCTCGCTGACGCGGAGGAAGAAGAAATGGCGCAGGAGCGCCACGGACGGCATCATGCCTAGGTACGCCTCACAGTAGTAGGCAAAGATGGATAGGAGGAGGACAAAGTTGGGATGGAGATGCAACGCTTGCAGCCCATAGTGGTCGAGGACTTCATAAAAGAAATCAGAGAAGGGAGGAACCAACCCGACGGCAATGTTGCTCGAAAAGAAGGGAAAGAAGGTGCTCCCCTCAGGCTCCGGCTCGTCAGAGGCAAGCCGGAGCTCTGTCTTCCCCCACTCATTGCTCTCTCCTGCCGTCAGCAGGCGCACGGAGGCAAGGATCTTCTCCATGACAGTGGGCGCCTCAAGAGTGGGCTCATACCAAGCCGGAGTCGAGGAAGTCTTGACCTTGCACGGCGCCATGGGCGGCAGATGCAGAGCAAGGCCGGAGCAGATCTGTAGGTAGCGGCGGCGAAGAGCGAGAAAGGGGATCTGGAGCGAGGCAAGGAAGAAGCAATGAAGGCAAGTGCCGCCCGCGCCAGCCTTTTGTCAGGTCAAGCAGTTGCCGACGCAGCGTGGGGAAGCGGAGACGCCCACGTCCAATCAACTGCCACACGTCAACCAAGGCTGCAGGCTTTTGGGGCCCGCGGTGCTCCGAACTTGACCCTTGGCTTTTCTATGAAGCCAAGCCCGAGCGCACCTTGGGCCCGGGGACTACTTTTGGCGTTCTGGGAACGGGGGTCCCCATACTTGCCTGCCTACGGCCCGCGGCGTGGCCAAGCAGCAGGCCGTATGGCCCATCTTCATCAACAAAGCATCCAAGACCCTCGCGAGGGTCCAAGCCTCGCGAGGCGGACGATGCAAGACCTCCTCCCGAGCGGCCTAGTTAGGCAGCCTCGCAAGGGGCGGAGATATCAAGGCAAGGCGAACCTCACGAGACTCTCGTGACGTGAGCCATTTGATGTCAAGAAATGCCCATGAATTATTCACTTGTTATTGAACCATTTGATGTTTTGGGCTTTGAATATATGGGACCGTTTCCTTACTCTAATGGGTATACACATATTTTAGTTGTTGTTGATTACGTTACTAAGTGGGTAGAAGCTATTCCAACTAGTAGTGCTCATCATAACACCTCTATTAAGATGCTTAAAGAAATTATTTTTCCGAGGTTTGGAGTCCCTAGATATTTAATGACTGATGGTGGTTCACATTTTATTCATGGTGCTTTTCGTAAAATGCTTGATAGGTATGATGTTAATCATAGAATTGCATCTCCATATCATCCATAGTCTAGTGGCCAAGTAGAACTGAGTAATAGAGAGCTTAAATTAATTTTGCAAAAGACTGTTAATAGATCTAGAAAGAATTGGTCCAAGAAACTTGATGATGCATTATGGGCCTATAGAACTGCATATAAGAATCCTATGGGTATGTCTCCGTATAAGATGGTATATGGAAAAGCATGTCACTTACCTCTTGAACTAGAACATAAGGCATATTGGGCCATCAAAGAGCTCAATTATGATTTCAAACTTGCCGGTGAGAAGAGGCTTTTTGACATTAGCTCACTTGTTGAGTGGTGAACCCAGGCCTATGAGAATGCCAAACTGTTTAAAGAAAAGGTTAAATGATGGCATGACAAAAGGATACAAAAACGTGAGTTTAATGTAGGTGATTGTGTATTGTTATACAACTCTCGTTTAAGATTTTTTGCAGGAAAACTCCTCTCTAAATGGGAAGGTCCTTACTTTATCGAGGAGGTCTATCGTTCCGGTGCCATAAAAATCAACAACTTCGAAGGCACAAATCCGAGGGTAGTGAACGGTCAAAGAATCAAACATTATGTCTCAGGTAATCCTATAAATGTTGAAACTAATGTTATTGAAACTGTAACCTTAGAGGAATACATAAGGGACACTTTCCAGAATGTTTCAGACTCCAAAAAGGAATAGGTATGTGGTACGGTAAGTAAACCGACTCCAAAACAGTTCTAATGGCATTTATTCTCCGTTTTGGAATATTTAAGAAAATAGGAAAATAAGAAGGAGTCCGGAAAGGACGCGAGGCTTCCACGAGGGTGGAGGGCGCGCCTGTTAATGTCAAAACCGGCGGATCTCGGGTAGGGGGTCCTGAACTGTGCGTCTAGGCCGGATGGTAACAGGAGGCAAGGGACACGAAGTTTTACCCAGGTTCGGGCCCTCTCGAAGGAGGTAAAACCCTACGTCCTGCTTGATTAATATTGATGATATAGGTAGTACAGGAGTAGATCTACCACGAGATCAGAGAGGCTAAACCCTAGAAGCTAGCCTATGGTATGATTGTTGAGGTGTATGTTGTCCTACGGACTAAAACCCTCCGGTTTATATAGACACCGGAGAGGGTTAGGGTTACATAGAGTCGGTTACAATGGTAGGATATCTGAACATCCGTATCGCCAAGCTTGCCTTCCACGCCAAGGAAAGTCCCTTCCGGACACGGGACGGAGTCTTTAATCTTGTATCTTCATAGTCCAGGAGTCCGGCTGAAGGTATAGGTCGGCTATCCGAACACCCCCTAATCCAGGACTCCCTCAGTAGCCCCTGAACCAGGCTTCAATGACGACGAGCCCGGCGCGCAGATTGTCTTCGGCATTGCAAGGCGGGTTCCTCCTCCAAGTACTTCATAGAAGATTTTGAACACAAAGATAGTGTCCGGCTCTGCAAAATAAGTTTCCACATATTGCCATAGAGAGAATAATATTTATACAAATCTAATCTGCTGACGTATTCCGTAGTGTGACATCACACCTCGGCCAAGCTTTTATTCGAACCGTTTTACTGTCCCATCTTAGCGCGTTATGCGGGGCGGTTTCCTTGGCACGTCTTGTCAAAGTAGAGATCGTGTCCCCTTATTTCGGGATTCTCATCAATACGGGCGTGGGTAACCCAACCGCTTCTAGGACTCCTAGATCATAGGCAAGTCCAAACGGACACGGGGAGGACGCTCGATATCCACCCTCTTTATAAAGGGACGAGGCCTTTTATTTTTCCCTCCCGTGCTCAATCGAATCCTTCCCCCACCTCAAGCTCAAGCGCCCAAAGTTCAGGTGAGGTGCTCCGAACCTTCAGTCATGTCCGGATCTAGCCTTCAAGGCCGATGGGTGCCTGACGGAAGAAGACGTCAAAAAGTTGAGGGAGGCCAGATATCTGACCGCCGAGATTCTGCATCGGCTGCCTCCCCGGGGGCAGGCCGTCCCCTCCCCCGAACCCAACGAGAGCGTTGTGTTCGTCTCCCACTTCCTCCGAGGTCTAGGCCCTGCACTGGATCCTTTTGTCAGGGGCTTGATGTTTTACTACGGGCTAGATTTCCATGATCTAGCTCCGGACTCCTTTCTTCATATCACGACATTTATTGTCGTGTGCGAGGCCTTCCTCCGGGTTACCCCTCACTTTGGCCTATGGCTCAAGACCTTTGAAGTAAAACCGAAGATGACCGAGGGGCAACATGCGGAGTGTGGAGGTGCCTCAATACGCAAGATGACGGAAGCTGCATGGCCCAAAGGTTCCATTCCAGAGGTGTCTGAATTGTGGCAATAGGAGTGGTTCTACATCACGGCTCCTAGAAGTGCCAAGTGGGCGGCCGCCCCTGTCTTCCGCCCGGGCCCTCCACCACAACTGATGTCATGGATTAGTAGAGGATTTAGATGGGGTCCGGTCAAGGACGTGCCTATACTGCAGAGCCGCATTCAAGATCTCTTTAATGGAGATTTCAGTTTGGTTGCGATAGCACAAGTTATGCTGGTTCTCCAAGTCCAGACTTGCAAACGCCGGCCTCTTCGCTTGTGGAAGTTTAATCCCGAGGGACCGCGCGCCATTCAAAATTTCCTCGGCCTGACGCACGAGGAGATGTACAAGTCGTTCTTCGGACCTCAGGTGGAGTGTCCGGAAATCACCGAGGACGCGGGCCTGAGTAGCAACCGTGCCGCCGAACAGGTAAGGCATCTTCCGGCCGAACATACTATCTCTCCTTTGTTACGAAGTTATTTCTGAGAGTTTGCTTTTTGACCAGGACTGGCTAACAAAGGCGAAGTTGATTCGGTGTTTGGCCCCCCTCCCTGAGGGTTTGGATAATCCAGTATTGGAGAAGATGCTCCAGACCGCACCTTGCCCGGAGCCTTTAAAGGAAAATACTATGGATGGTAATGCGGGCGGACGCGGGCCCTCAACGCTGCCCATTCTAGCCGAGGAGCGAGCGTCTCCATGAAGGAAGACGACCAGAAGAGGAAAAGAACTGCGCTCGGGGATTCGGAAGCCGAAACTTCCAAACGAGGGAAGAAGTCTCCCATAGAGGGTCCTACCTCGGGGGGCACCGTTGCCGCACAAAGTCCGCGAGGCGATCAATTCTCCCACGAGTCGTAAGTGACCCAAAATACCTTAATAGTACAGATATGTCGTCTTTTCTTCTGAGAAGATAACCGCTGCATGTATCTTTGCAGTTCGGGCCTTAGCCCCTCTCAAATGAGCTCGTCTTCGGGGGATCTTCTTCGGAGATGATGGAGAGCGAAACGCCCCCTCCGGACTCCTCCGCTCCGGAAGCGGGCGACCCTGAAGTGTCGTCGCGGAGGGCCTCTCCGAGTCCGGCGAGGCCAGAAGATAATCCTGTCGACCCCCGAAGTTCCCAGTGTCCGGCTCCCGAAGAGAGCAGACAAACGAGTCCGACACCGTCTAGTGTGCGGTCGGATGTTCTGAGGGAGTTGGTGGGGCGAGCGGCCATCTCAGATGAACAGCGTGTGCTGATGAATACGGTGATGGAGAGAATCTCGTCCACCGAAAGCGGATTGCATAAAGCTTTTATGAGTCTACTAACAGGGTTTGAGGTACGTAAAATAATGTATGATAGTCCTGCACATACTAGGTGTGCCCTGTGAAGATAGTAGCCCCTGAGACTCTGGTTGTCATCGGAAACGACAATGAATAGAGGATCATATTCCCAGGTAATAACCATACTGCCTCGATGTGCAGGTGATGGAAGCTCCGGTGGTGAGCCGGACTAGCGACTTTGCCCATTTAGAACGGCAGTTGGATGCGGCAGACGCCAACATCGAGCTCGTTAACAAAAGGCTTGACGAGGCATAGGGTAAGTGTCATTATCTGGTGAACGTCACATAGGAAGAGTAGCATGATGCCAGTATCTTTAATATGTTGTGACTGCAGATGGGGCTGCCAATGTTGAAGCCTTGCGGGCAGAACTTGCCCGAGCCAAGGAACAAGCGAGGTTGGGTAATCGGCTTCTTTAAAGGCGGCCGAAGAGTTGCAAGCCGAGAAGGCCGCACATGGCGACAGCCGAGATGAGATGGCCAAGATGGCTATAGAATTAAAAGCCGCCGCCGACCATTGTCGGGTTCTTGAAAAGGAAAACCAGGCGAAGGCATCGGACCTTGAGAAGGCTGCTGCGACGAGGAAGGACCTCCGCTCTGCTATGAGGGCAAAGAAGGAGGAGCTGCGGGAAGCCGAGGATATTGTAGCTGGGAAATCCTTTATGTTGCGGAGGAAGTTTGGAGATCCACGGTATGCCCCCCTGGATCGGCTGTGGAGCTCGGAGGATGTGTATATGGATTTGGCGGCGAGCGCTGCCGATGCGGCCAAGTACATCCAGGGTCAGACGGACCGTGGAGTAGACCAGCTGTTTTGGAGACAATTCCATACTCCCGAGCGTCCACTTTCATTGACTGACCAATTAGCCGAATGGGCCGAACTAAATAGGTTGTCCAGACTCTCCATGAGGTCTGTTGTGGATCAGTTATGGCCGGAAGGTTCAAAACCGAATAGCTATTTCAGCTTGGTGCAGCAGTTACTCGATGTGATGCCGCGCATTGATGCGATGAAGAGGTCGGCGTGCATAGAGGGCGCACGGATGGCCTTTGCCCGTGTCAAGGCATACTGGGCGGAGATGGATGCTACCAATGTTGCAGCGCGGGATTCGGCCATAGGTCGAAAGGCTGCTGAGCACTACTTTGAAGAAGTTCTTGAGGGTGCCTGTTTGGTAGAGACCCAGTGCTCAAAAAATATTATGTTTGAGTGATATGTAATCTCATTGTAAGCGAAATGCTTTTATAGAGTTTTATAAGGCTATTTTTATACTTTTGCCTGAAAGTACTATGATGCCTCCTGGGCGGCCATTTTTGTACACATGTGTATAACCTGAAAGATTGCAGTCGTCGGCTTCAACCCCCACGCATATAATGCAGAGGTGCTAGCAAAAACACGCGTTCACACTTAACCCAACGTCTTGTTCCTATTAAGGAGGTGATAGCGGAGCGAGCGAGGCAACCGGACTATAATACTTTAACACTTTCACTTAGCCATAGGAGTTTGACAGTGGGGCTACTAGATAGCCCCTGGTGGCTCCGCACTCTCCCGATCTCGGGGTGCGTATATGCCTGGCCGGAAAACGGCCCTTCGTTAAGGCGGAGGAATTCTAACATTCCCACAAGTCATCGAGTGGTTGACCAGTCTCACGCTATATCATGACAGTTAGTTTTCGGCTTTCTCTACTGAGGTGCTCATCCGGATGAACAAGGGCACAATCGCAGTAGTTCTCCTGGTGCTACCTTAGCCGGTAAAGCAGAACGTAAGGCACCAAAACACAGGAGCCGGGCAAACCCAACATTTGACTAAAGACAATGATTCGGAGCTGATGCATATAGGGCCAAACTCGCGACGCCGAACACTCCATAAGGTATTCGGTCTTTGTGGTATAAACCGGGCCTAAATAATGGCCTTTGTAAGAAGCCCCTTGTGTCCAGGTACGTGCATTGTTCTGGCGTGGCCACATGCCAAGACGTCAGCATCCTTCACAACGGTGGATATGTATCAACAAGAGACAGTAAAAAAGGTTTACGTAGGGTCTTAATCTAAAAAGAATCCTTTGAGCGGGTCCCTGCTGCATGTCTGCGCCTGTGTCTCCGTTGTGCCGTATCCTGGACGGGTGTAGCACGATGATCGTCTGTAAAAGAGAGGAAGTTAAGTGAAAGAGTTGTTGTGCAAAAAGATAGTTTTTAAAGAAACCATGTATAATAGAAGATGACAAGAAATTGCCACTTGTCTGCGCGCGTTGAGCCCCTTGTATTGACGAATAGGGGTGTGATCACTTATTCGGTGTAAATAGCGGCGCCGGACTCGATCGCTGGTCCGGACGTCTTTAATGTTCGGCTGCCAAGGCAGCCTCACTCTCTTCGGCGCGCAGAGAGCGCTTGATATCTCCGTGCACTGTAATGATGCCACGTGGACCGGGCATCTTGAGTGTGAGGGAGGCGTAGTGTGGTATTGCATTAAAGCGAGCGAAAGCTTCGCGTCCTAGCAGTGCTTGATAGCCACTTTGAAACGGAGCGATGTGGA